>NC_042998.1:107170201-107215201 GCF_006345805.1 Octopus sinensis | reverse complement strand
ATGTAAATAACATACTGGACAAGTATATATATATATAATATATATATATATATATATATATATATATATATATATTATATATATATATATATACATATACATACATATATATATATATATATATATATATATATATATATATATATATATATATATATGTATATATATACATATATATAATATATATATATATATACACATATATAAATTTGTAATTTAAATATTATCGATGACTGCGTAACTCGCTTATACACTATACATTTAGTAGTACATAGATCTGCACAATTATATTTATCACTTATAACTTTCCTCAGCAAACCGGACGTTGACTTCAATATGGAAAACAGTAAAATACGTAAGTGCTTTATATATACTAACGTTGAATAAGGCAATTGAAGTATAGTAATATATATATATATATATATATATATATATATATATATATATATATATATATATATATATAAATGGCGGTGCATCAGCATGGCCGCAGCTCTGAGCTGAAACTAGAAAAAAATATATGTATGTATGTATGTATGTCTATGTATACACACACACAGACACACAAACACACATATATATATATACACCTTCATTCAAGACAAATAAGGTGTTTATAAATTTGGAAATGAACGATGTTGCCATAAAGGAGGAAGTAAAGTTATATGAAACGAATATGATACTTATGATGATTTGGGGGTAAACCGTAAGAATTCACAGCCATTTATATCATAAAAGGAACACCAATGCTACTGAAGTTGTTTTGGCAACGTTGTTATTCTTATTGCTGTGAATGTTGATGTTGTTGATTCTGTTGATGTTGTTGATACTGCAATATAAATATACCGAGTATGTGGATATATTTAATTGATAACAGATCGATAAACCAGACTTAGCTACAATAATCCAAATGACAGATATGCAGACAGGGGAATGAATACAAATAAGCTACACACACACACACACACATACACACACACACACACACACACACACATATAAATATGCGTGTGTGCGTGTGTGCGTGTGTGCGTGTGTGTGTACATATATGCTTATATATGTATATTTATATCTATCTATCTATCTATCTATCTATCTATCTATCTATCTATCTATCTATCTATCTATCTATCTATCTATCTATATACACACATATTCATATGTAAGGAAAACATATTTACTTTGAAACATATGTTAAAGATAAAACATTTCCTTACAACAGCAATGAGGGATTGACACATACTAGGAATAATTTATACCCCGTAGACGAGCAGTGAAAGTATTGAAACGTTAGTGATAACGATGGATTTCGGGACTTTACTGTTTTATACAAATGGTAAAAACTCATGTGAAAATATGGAAAATAACCATTCATAATAAAGTTATGAAAACGCTTGTCCTAGTAGTTAGGGTGTAGCACTAACGATTGTAAGGTTGTGGTTTTAATTTCAGGACAGCGATAGAAAAACACTTCACTTCATGTTGCTTCAGTTCACTTATGACTAAATAAATTCCAGTAATAAGTGGAAAATTAGTTCTGAGACGGATTAATTCTGCGACCGAGTTAATATCTAGCCTAGTCTCATGACAGACCTATAATAAAATTAAAGGCAGAACATATTCGTGCCTTTAATACAACATATACACACATGTGCACACACGCACATATGCACATTTACTCATATGCCAGATTGAGTCAAATGTTTTTCGGATTTTTGCTGATAACTTCTGTCAAGGTTTATCTTCATGTAATATCATTAATTTGATACAGCTTGCTGTTTAATCGCTGCTGAATTTTTATTCTTTATTTTCATATATAACATACAAGCGTTAATTGCTTATTCTTTTTTTTTTTCAGCTTTGATAATGAGTGGTGAAGAAATTGTAATTAGAGTAATTTAATACTGCCTGTGGGGAAAGGACCAACTGCAAGGTCAACAGCAAAAGGAACTAATAATGTAGAAAGCCCAGGAACTGTCAACGAACGTGTGGAACCTAAGTGGTTCAGACATTCTAAAGAACATGACACCAGCTTTGAAGACAAAACAAAGTCAGGGAGACTCCTTCCCCCGTTGTGGAAGTTGAGGCCATCCTTGAAATGATTGAACAATAGACAATCACAAGCACTCGTACATTGTCGGCAGAACTTGGTCCTTCACAAATCCCCTTTAATCGACACCTCCATAAGCTCGGCCTTGGGGACAGACGCTGTCAAAAAGTTCCTTTTAAACTGACCAATGACCAGGCTTCACGACGTCTCATTTCCTGCACGGATGAAGGTTCAGCAATGTGGATGAGGCTGAAAATGGTTGCAAGGACTTTTTGCCTTTTAACTAGCCAAATGGTATAAGCATAGAATTGAGCTTCTGGCACAACAATGACAACAGACAATAGATTATGATGAGATATATTTCGATGAATGATTTATTTGAACTGCTAATTAATGCTTGAAATATGAAAAAAACTTTTGACTCAACTTGGCATGATTAGAAAAATTTCCGATCTAGTGTTAGAGACATTTTCAACCATGTTACTTCTCTTACAACAAGGTACTAACAAGAAGTGGTTTTGAGAGAAAATAGCATACATCCGCATATATAATTCGGAACCTGAGTTCAACCTAACCGACAATATGCAGTAACTACCAACATAGCTTGGAATTTCTATCACTATTAGGAACTAATTTTCCAAATAGCACAAATATCACAAACTCTTCAACACCAGTAACGGGAAAATGAGATATTCTCCAGTCGTATATCACAATGCGATACACATTTGACCAATCCTTACCAGCTTGTAACTTCAGAAATATTCCGAATTGCTCACCGAAAGGGTCTTGCTCCTCTAGGTCGGTAGTATATAGAGCAAGTACAAGACAAGCATATGGAGGAGAAAGAAATTAGATGGGACTTACAAACATATACACACAAAGATTCAAAGTGAGAGTTTCAGAAAATTGTACGTGTTCGATATACTGCATCTGCAGAAAGGTAAATTTTCTCCAGAAGATAATGAGTTGCAAATTGCTGTGATCCGAAAAGCTCTAAATCCCAAAACAACCTTCCCAAATCTTTGATGGGGTCTCTTGCTGTTGTTATAAGAGAAAATACTTTCAAATCCAAGCAGAACAATTAAGGCCAAGCAGATCAGTTAAGGTCATGCTCTTCTCTATACAAAAGCGGTAAAACACACTAACAAACCCAAAACAGTTATCTATTAGGGATAAGAATATCTGACATCAATTCAACTGACAGCACTTGACTCATGACACATCGAGTTGAATTTTTTAGTATACATTCAATTCGACGTCACACTAAAGAATAACAGCAACGGAGTGAATAATAATAATAATAATAATAATAATAATAATAATAATAATAATAATAATAATAAGGCCAACAGACCAGATATAGTTGTCAGAGATCATGAAGAAAAAAAATGCTTTCTAATTGATGTATCAATACCGGCAGATGACAACGTGTCTCTAAAAGAAATGGAGAAACTCTCAAAATACAAAGACCTGGAAATAGAGGTAACTAGAATTTGGAACCTGAAAACAGAAACAATTCCTATCATAGTAGGTGCATTAGGCATGATAAAAAAATATTCAAACAAATACATAACAAAAACACCAGGACTTACAAACACATATAACATACAGAAAATTGCACTACTAGGCACTGCACACATCCTACGCAGAACACTTTCCATACAATAACCATCAGAACATCACAACAAATCACAGCACATACCCAAGGCACACAGAGCTGCGCTCGGTAGTGAAGTGAAAGCACGCTATAAAAATAAAACTACTGAATAATAATAATAATAATAATAATAATAATAATATAATATAATAATAATAATAATAATGATAATACAAAAATACTACGTAAATAGAAAATTACAGAAAAAGGTATACCTGAAGTAAAAGAACAGCTAAACCAAGATATCCTTGCCACAGCACAAAGAATTCGTCGGTTTGAGAAACACCAACGTTTCTTTGAACATAAAAAACAATTCAACTCCAACCCCAAAAGATTCTACCAAAAATAAAATAAACATCAATTCAGCACCAACAGCAGAAAAAGTAGAAGAATTTTGGAAGGAAATATGGTCGGCGAAGGAACAATCTCAGAAAAGGTCTATCAAAACAACGAACTCAGTACCTGAAAAACTCTGGACCCATATAACAACTGAAGGGCTTATCCAGGCACTGCAAAAACTAAGCAACTGGAAGGCACGCAGGCACGATAAGATCCCCAACTTCTGGTTAAAATATCTGACAGAAACACATAAAAAACAGGCTAAGAAATTTAATGACATACTTAGCAAAGTCAGAGACAATGCCTGAATGGCCCACGGACGGGAAAACTATCATAATTCCCAAATCCACTGAAACGGCAAACCCACAAAATTACAGACCAATAACTTGTCTCCCTAAATTTACAAAGCCTTTACTCCAATAATATCGCAGAGAATGGGCAAGCATCTGGAAGAAAACAACCTGTTTCTAGAAGAGCAGAGAGGATGCTGCAAGGGCTCATACGGCTATAAAGATCAACTAATGATCAATAAAGCCATAACTGAAGACAGCCGCAGGAAGAAGGATCTAAGTAAGGCCTGGATCGATGACCGAAAGGTTTTTGATAGTATTCCCCACACATGGATCCTAGAAACACTAGCCATGAACATGGTAGCACCAATTATCATAAATGAATAAATGATAGACAGTGCTACAGCTCCAGACAAAAGAAGGATTCATAAAAACCAAAGCCATCCCCATTAGAAGAGGAATATTCCAGGGAGATACGCTATCTCCACTCCTTTTCTGCTTGGCACTGACACCTTTATCTGACATGTTAAACAGAACTGGATGTGGATACAACTGTCACGGCAAAACAATCAGCCACCTCTTATATACGGATGACCTAAAACTGTACGCTATAAATGATAAACAGCTGAAAACATTACTACAGACAGTACATTGATTTACCAAAGAAAAAAACTTGAAATTTGGCTTAGAAAAATGTGCCAAAGCAACCTTGAAATGAGGAAAACTAGTTAAGAGTAGTAACATCACACTAGATAAAGCAAATGAAATAAGAGAATTAGATCAAAGCCGGACATACAAATGCTTAGGAATCAATGAACTAGATACAACACACAAATGAAAAAGATATAAAAAAAAATGAATACAATAGACGAGTTAGATTAATAGTGAAAACAGAGTTCAATGCGAAAAGCAAGATAATAGGCATCAACACTCTAGCCGTCCTAGTTATAAATTACAGCTACAATATCCTTAACTGGACACTAAATGAACGAATCAAAATAGACAGGAGAACAAGAAAAATAATGACAGGATTTAGGATGCACCACCCAAAATCTATATTGAAGATTATATATATATATATATATATATATATATATATATATGGGTATAGAAGGTGGTAGAGGCCTTATACACTTAGAAAACTATTTCAAAATAACCACCATAGGACTAGAAAATTACCTACTTCAGAAGCAAGGAAAACAAATACAAATAGCCACAAAACACGAACAAAACAAAAAAATGTTTTTAGTCTTTAAGGAAGCTGACAAATACAAAAAAAAATGTCATACTACCTCGCAACTATGAAGAAAAAGAAGAAATAACAAAATCTGTAAAGCAACTGAAATCCAAACTAAAACTGGAACAGCAACGGTCATATTGAAACGATGGCAAGAAAAGCCCCTTCATGGTAAATACTGAGTAAAACTAAATGCAAAAGAAATAGATAAAGCAAAACCCCAACAATGGTTGAGAAGCTCAGGATTCAAAGCAGAAACTGAAGGATTTTTAAATGCAGCAAAGACCGAAGCCTCCCCACCAGAAATTACCAAAAACATATAATGAAAATTACGGAGATGTACTTGCATAGCAAGTGACCTGGTCTGAGATCGGGTGCTGGAACGAAAACAATTGCAGCGTGGAAGGTGTTTAGAAGCCATTTAAGAAACACACAAAACCGTTAGATTCACTTCAACATTTAAAGAGATGCAGCACGGAGTTTTGTCAGTGAACAGGTCGCGGTCTCAAAGCGACGAAAATATTTTGACAAATTAAATTTAACTGTTGAAGTGAATCTAACGGTTTTTGTGTGTTTCTTAAGTGGCTTATAAACACCTTCCATGCTGCAATATAATGAAAAGAAACATAACAAGTAACTGCAGAATATGTGGAGATGGATAAGAAAACAATAAACCATATTGTCTCTGGCTACCCAGTCCTGGCTAAGAAGGAATATATTCACAGACACGACAGAGTTGGGATTTATATACACTGGAAGCTATGCCAACACTATAGAATAACAACAGAAAAAAGATGGTATAAGCACACCCCAGAAAAAATTACAGAAAATGAGAAAGCAACCATACTATGGGATATGCCAAAACACATAGAGAAATTAAGGCCAATAGACCGGATATAGTTGTCAGAGCTTATTAAAAAAATGCTTTCTAATCGATGTATCAATACCAACGTTTCTGTAAAAGAGACAACGTTTCTCTAAAATAAATGGAGAAACTTTCAAAGTACAAAGACATGGAAAAGTGGTAACTCGAAGGTGGAGTCTAAAAACAGAAACAATTCCTATCATAATAGGCGCATTAGGTATCATAAAAAATATTCAGACAAATGCATAACAAAAACACCAGGACTAACAAATATATATAACATACAGAAAATTGCACTACTAAGCATCGCACACATCTTACGTAAAACACTTTCAATACAGTAAAAATAAGAGCATCACAACAAACCACAGCACATGCCACAGAGCTGCGCTCGGTAGTGCTGGGAAAGCACACATTAAAAATAAGACTACTGAATGATAATAATAATAATAATAATAATAATAAAAAGGGAGACACTCAAGACTGAGGAAATGGAAGAGTTCTGGAATAAGATATGGAGCAACAAAAAAGAATATAATAATAAAGCAGACTGGAGAGAGCGTGAGAAAGTGAGACTAGATGAAGTTGAAGAGCAGAATAGGAGGCAGTAGAAACGGAAGAACTAAGATGTGTTCTTAGGAAGTCTCACAAATGGAAAACCCCAGGACTAGATCGAATTTCTAACATCTGGCTAAATTGTCTAACAAAACTACACCAAAATTTCGCTGCATTTCTGACTGATGTCATCCAGAACCCATATCAAATACCTGCCTAGCTGACCGAAGGAATAACATACCTTCTACCAAAAACTGAAGACACAAAATATCCAAAGAACTACGAGCAATAACATGTCTCACGACAATAAATCATCTGTTTTATATGGCTGATCTGAAGCTGTTTGCTAGAAATTACGAAGAACTAGTAGGGCTGTTAACAACTGTTAAAGAATTCAGTAATGACATCGGGATGGACTTTGGCCTTGATAAGTGTGCTTAAGCAACTTTTGTAAGAGGCAAGCTCGGGAAAACAGCTTCCATTAAATTAGATACCGACATTACCATCAAGGTACAAATACCTGAGGATAAACGAAGGAGATGGTATACAACATGTTACTATGAAGGAAAACATAAGAAAGGAATATTACAGGAGAATAAGACTCATACTAAAAACTGAACTCAGCTCTAAAAATTGCATCAAAGCCATTAACACCGTAGCACTTCCAGTAGTCCAATATAGTTTTAACATCATTAACTGGAATATTACAGAGCTCCAAAGCCTGGACAGGAAGACAAAAAACTACTAACTTCTAAGAACATGCACCACTCAAAAGCATATGTTGATCATCTGTACCTATTGCTCTTATTGTTACTGTATTGAAAGTGTTTTACGTAGGATGTGTGCGGTGCCTAGTAGTGCAATTTACTGTACGTTATATATATTTGTTAGTCCTGGTGTTTTTGTTACGCATTTGTCTGAATATTTTTGAGGAGCGGTAGAGCCAGAAGCCTCTGCATTGATAGTATATATTTCGAAGTCGAAATGCTGATGCAGACTAAGCAAAAACCCATCATTGGCTGAGAAGTTCAGGACTGAAAGCAGAGACTGAAGGTTTCATATTGCTGGCAGAAGATCAAAGCATGCTCACAAAAAACTACCAGGCTAACGTTCTTCAAAACGATTCTGACTCTAAATGCAGATGATTCTGCGACACATTTAACGAAACAAGAAACCATATCGTCTCGGGATGCCCTGTGTTAACACCAAACGAATACAAAAATCACCACGATAGGGTAGGACAACATTTACACTATAAATCATGTAAACACTACAAAAATCAGCACCCCTGCTTATTGGTATGAACATCATCTTGAGCCAGTCGTTGAAGGTAAAAATGTGACTATCCTTTGGGATTTTCCAGTCAACATGACAGAACGATCCAGGCTAATCGACCAGACATAATTATTAAAGACAGGGAAGAAAATACATGTAGACTAACAGATGTAAGTGCTTCCACTGATAAAAAGATATCTGTCAAGGAATTTGACAAACTAAGTAAATATAAGGACCTGGAAATTGAAATACAAAAGACGTGGCATCTTAAAACGATAACTGTTCCTGTTATTGTAGGTGCCCTAGGTATGATAAAAAAGGGCTATCAGAAACATCTAGATACGATCCTAGGAGAACCACGTCTCAGATAAATCCAAAAGATTGTACTGACAAGTACTGCCACATCCCTAGAAAAACCCTATCCTTTTAAACGTCTGTGTTGTATTACATAAAGATATTTTGCTACTTCCCCTTCCCAAGCTTTCAGTCATATTGTAACATCTCTTATCCTTCACTCGCCCCAGGACACTGGCTGTATCTTGGCAAGTGACTGTAACAGACATGCAGATTAAAAGAATATATATATATAGATACACACATACATGCATGCATCGCACACGCGCGCGCGCGCATGTACTCACACATATAGATTTGTAAAGACAATTGATATATACTTAGATAGATCAATAGGTTTGTCATTGACTTGGATGAAAAAGGAAATGGACGACTTGTTATTAAAAGATGATAGACAATACAAAATACTATGTGTAACTGTGTATACACATTTGCATACGTACATATATACATACACCCATTAATGCACATATAAATACTCGTGCCACAATATATATATTATATATATATATATATATATATATTATATATATATATATATATCTAAGCTATGTGTATAAACGTACAATTTATTTGTCACTCTCTCTGTTAGTTCTCCAGTGTTTCTCTCTCCATTCTCCTGTGTCTCACTGCCTCTCTCTGTTTTCTATATGTGTTTATATGCGGTATCTTGTTGTTTTCTATGTGCGTATGTGTGTTTTTGAGTGAATAAAGATCGTCAAAGAAAAATGTTATTAAAATAGCAATTGAGAATCCACTGAGAAAACAAGCCAAGACACGACGACCTTACATACTAGTACGACATGGAATCGATCTGTGCCGGACAAAGCTAGTCAACATGGTGCCTGAATGTGCCTGAATGGAACTTACTTGCAATACAAGTCAGGCATGATGGTGTTGGTGTAGCCATAGTTTACTTTATCATTATCAGTGTCAGTTTTCCAACAGAACAGAAATCATTACAATAATAGTACAGAAGTGCATCGGCAGTAGCAGCAGCAGCAGTAGCAGTGGAAGTGGTTGTGGCGACGATAACAGCAGCAGCAGTTGCTGTAGTAGTAGTGAACAAATGATTTGGATTAAATTGAAAGAAATAAGAAAGTTTATATATATATATATATATATATATATATATATATATATATATATATATATATACTAGCTTAAGGTGACCTGCTCTACGCGCGGGTAAGAGTGTGGTTGTTATTTTCTGTTGCATCCTTTCGGCACGTAAAAAGCACCATCCGAACGTGGCCGATGGCAGCGCCGCCTTGACTGGCTTCTGTGCCGGTGGCACGTAAAAAGCACCAACCGATCGTGGCCGCTGCCAGTGCCCCTCCCCCCGTGGTACCTGTGCCGGTGGCACGAAAAAAGCACCCACTACAATCACGGAGTGGTTGGCGTTAGGAAGGGCATCCAGCTGTAGAAACACTGTCAGATCAGACTGGAGCCTGGTGCAGCCTCCTGGCCTCCCAGACCCCGGTCAAACCGTCCAACCCGTGCTAGCACGGAAAACGGACGTTAAACGATGATGATGATGATGATGATTCTCCCTCTTTGTTTCCCTCTCCTTTCTCTCTCCCTTTCTCACTGTCTTACTCTTCCTTTCTCTCGGACTCTCCCTCTATCTTACTCTCTATCTTTCTCTATCTATCTATCTCCCATTTATAAACAACAAAAGATCTTGAGTAAGTTGAGAAAGAAAGTAGTTTGAAAGATTAATCATAAATATCAGGCAGTAACAACGGAAAGGTCTGCTTCAAAGCAGAAAGCAAAACACTAACATTTAAAAGGGACAGACGAACTTGCGAGCTGGATAAAAAATTAAAAAAATTTGGGAAACCAAAGTTTGAAAGGATAGAATCTGAGGATAGTAGAGTCACCATGGCTGGCATTTCTTAACGACGGACAGTAACATAGTGGCAGTTTAACGGCTGGCGTAAAATTTTGAACTTGATGTAAAAGAAAATTCCTAAACATCAAGCTTTGAAATGATTCTTTCTCACGACAGTAGACTCACCATGGCAAGCATTCAAAACTTCTTCATCATGGACGGCAACACATTGACGATTTAAAGGTTGGCGTAAATTTTTTAGCTTCATGTAACACAGAATTCCTAAACACCCGCTCCTGTAAATTTTAATCGCCTTCAAGCCCCATTTAGACCTCTTTTCACATTTTGGTTAATATAACCCGATTTCATTCGGGTCTACTCGGGTCACATTTTATAAGATGAAGAATTTTGTCCTAGAGGTCACGCCTTTCATTTGAGGAAAAAAATAGTATATATATATATATATATATATATACGCATTATATCACTATTAGGCAAATCAAACAGTGAAAAACATAAACGAAAACATAAAAATAAAAATATAATATACAAAATATATAAGATATGAAATTAAAAAATTAAAATTATTAATTTATATTTATAATTAAAAAATATATATATATAACTATCAAAAAGTATTAAAAAGTTTAATATACATATTTATATATAGAACACACACACACACACACACACACACACGCACGGACACACACACATATATAAATTAACCCAATAAATATCTGATTCATAATATTTGTTCTCATGATTGTGTTGAGGTGGTGGCGATGATAATTCTGTCTATGAATGCAGACAGACGTAGAGAGAGAGAGAGAGAGAGAGAGTGAAATCGCTGTCGAAGGCGCGGAGGGGGAGATATAGAACACTGTTTGACGACGTTATAAAGAGAAAGTGAAGAGGAGTTAGACGCCGTTAAAAGACGTTTTATATAGAAAGTGATGGGAAGGGAGAAAAGAGAGTGAGTGACGGAGGAAGACAGATACATAAAAGAATGAGAGTAGACTTGTCAAAATGCATTTTTGGCCCTAGCAACGACACCTTTTAAGATAGGGATTTCTAACCTAGCCCACTGGCATCCTCATCTCATTTTACATGTCCCTGTAAATTTTGGAGTCAATCCGACGGGATCTAATGGCCTTTAACCCGTTCTCAATGCCAAAACCAGACAAACAAACAAACAAACTTTTCGCATTTCAGATTTATAATATAGAGATGTGTGTATATATATATATATATATATATATAATTAATAAAAAAACACGGTGAAAAAAGACAAAAGAGAACAACAACGCGAGGACGTGGTTCATGCAAAGTTTTAATAAGACGCCCAGAGAAGGAAAGAAAGCGTGGTTGTTTTTACGTTTCGAGCAAAGCTCTTCTTCGGAAACGAGACATAGGAAAGTCCAAAAGAAAAGGAAGAAGGAGGAAAAAATCACCAACACTCCACGTGTAGTTACATTTTGGAATGACCGGAAGTAGGACAAAGAGAAAGTGCTTTCTGGGACAGGAGAATGGTGAAGAATGGGTGGTATCTATGCGTATGTGTGGGTGTGTGTGCGTAATAGCGAGTGTGCGTGTGGTGGCAACTCTGTGTGTGTCTATGTTGGCGTGTGTATATAGATGGATTAGGAATGTGTGTATGTGTATGTGTGTGAGTGGGCATGTGTATAGGTGTGTATGTGTGTGTGTGTGTATCTACACGCTCACGCGCACATACATACACGCACCCAAGAGATCGCTAGAGTAAGTACCAGGCTTAAAAAATAAGTTCTGGTGTCGATTGGTTAGACAAAAATTCTTTAAGTCGGTATCCCAGCATGTCTGTAGTCTAATACATGCATACATGTATGTACGGTCAGTTAATTAAGCAGCAGAAATACCTATTTCTTTACTACCCACAAGGGGCTAAACACAGAGAGGACAAACAAGGACAGACAAACGGATTAAGTCGATTACATCGACCCCAGTGCGTAACTGGTACTTAATTTATCGACCCCGAAAGGATAAAAGGCAATGTCCACCTCGGCGGAATTTGAACTCAGAACGTAACAGCAGACGAAATACGGCTATGCATTTCGCCCGGCGTGCTAACGTTTCTGCCAGCTCGCCACCAAGCAGCAGAAACACCAGCACCGACAGCAACAACTGCAGCACCAACACCAGCGCTATGGCCGGAGATGACGACCACGCCAGCTCCAGCAACATCAGCGAACCTACCAATCTCACACCCAGAATCAACAGCGACGGCAGTTACAACACCATCGGCAACAGCAGCAGTAACACCAACAGTACGGCCGGGGATGACTTTTGCAATGGCAACAATTACAGCGAAATCGCCAGACCCAAGCCCTGTCATCATCATCATTGTTCGACCGTGGTCGAGACAATGGAATTTACCGTGCTACGCCAGACTTCACGGTCCATCATGGCATTACGGATGTCCTGTTGCTGGATGCCTGTATCCCTGGAGATTACATCAGGGTAGGAGAGTGTGCGCCCTCTGGTATTGCGAGTAGATGGCTTCCAGAAGAGAAGAGTAGAAATTGCCTCGTTTTCAGCTCTACAACAATGTCCAGCAAACTGGACTCTCCTACCTTTCACAAGAGATGACACAGGTGGTAGTTTCCCATATATTTGCATTTTGGTTGGATGACGCTTCCACGTGAGATTTTGAGCTCTCATAAGGAGGCGAGTGTAGGTTCCATCCAACCGCCTCTCAAGCTTCTTTGATAATGTCCAGGTTATAACACCCTGTAATAACAGCACCGATGACAGCTCTAACAACTGCAAAGGCAACAACTCCAGGCCCGGAGCCACCGGAAGATGCAGCAGAAGCGTGAACACAGCCAGCACTCAAGTTCGAAGATATATAGAGAGAGAAATCAAGAGAGGGAAGGAAAGAGGTGAAGAGTGGAATGTTGGTAACTAGTCAGAAAAAGTAGTTTGTAATTTAATTTACTGATATTGCAAATAAACTGATATGCACACATAACAATCTGTCATATTTCTTTTGGTTTGTACCCTTAAATATTACCTAACATCAGCTGTCTTTTGTCCTATGGTTGTTTTGCCCAACAGTAACAATTATAAACTTTGATATAGTGATTTTGTCTAGGTTATGTGGTATCTAAAGGGTTGACTAAAGTAATAAACATGGAACACTTAAATTATATATTATGAATATAACCATAAAAACTGCCAGGATAATTTGCAACTGTGATGAATAAACCAACCTCACTGGAATTAATGAAATATATTGTCAGTGAATAATAATACCTACCTATAAGCTTTGTAGAAGACGATGCAATGAGGCTATTATCTTTTATGTCGTGAAGTGAAATGAGCTTGGAATTAAGGCAGAAGATATTCGCAGTACTTAAAAAAGTACATTACGCTATACTGTATCATTATACTGGCAGAATCATTAGCACGCCTGGCGAAATGCTTAGCAGTATTTCGCCTGCCGCTACGTTCTGAGTTCAAATTCCGCCGAGGTCGACTTTGCCTTTCATCCTTTCGGGGTCGATAGATTAAGTAGCAGTTACGCACAGGGGTCGATGTAATCGACTTAATCTGTTTGTCTGTCCCTGTTTGTCCCCTCTGTGTTTAGCCCCTTGTGCGTAGTAAAGAAATAGCTATATTGTATCACACTGCACTTATATTTTAGTACACTAATACATTATGCTATACTGCATTATATTGACTACATAATACTACATTCGAGTCAGAGAGACAATCTACGTAGTCCATCGTCCTTCTAGAAAGAGCAACCACATTTCCTTTAATAAGATGTTGTTTAAGCTAGAGATCGTCGCTGTTCTATTAAGATACTGTCATCTTTCGTCGAGCATAGTATACCTTGGATTACACTATACAATGTGTTCTGACTTGTTAGGATGTGAGTTGAGGAAAATATATCCACTATTGCTGTTGGATCGAGCGATCATGCAAAGTCGACTCCGTAAATATGAAAAGTTGAATATAAATCAGCTTATTTTTTCAGCTTGACAACAATTTAAAAGTTTTTTACAAAAAAAAAAATATGACGTAGATTAAATGGGTACATGTTTGGTATCTAGTTTATCTATGTTATTATTACCTTATTATAATAGAAAGCAAATTAAATCCCGCTCTGTCAAAGATATAGGAAATTCCATATGATAGGGTTCAAGTCAAAGACGAGATACACTTCCACCATTATGGATTTTAAAAATAGTATAATTAGTGTGAAGCGTCATTCCAGACAATCTTCAAGGTGCATTTAAAATTAATGAATTCCAAACTCTAATTGTTTGATATCAGTCAGTTATTGTCACCGAAAAAGCCTTTTCCCAAGTGATCACAATAAGCGGTGTGCTTTTGTTTGCATGCTATTGAAATGCAAGTAAAATTATAAGATTTGAGAAAATTAGTACAACTCTTTTAAAAAATACCAGAGTTACTATAAAAATCTCATACGGCAAATCGACTAATTGAGAACCTTATTCCCAAGAAACATCAAGTATCCACCGAGTAGCATCTAAATTGCAGAAAATGTGTTTGTGCCTAATTATTCATTTTAAAGTTTTTAAAGATTCACCATTAACAACTCCATTACTTTTTCACTCAGTTTTTGTTGGATGTCTACGAAAATGTATGCTCAAATTGAGCATATTTATGGTTAAAGAAATCCTAGGTTTGATTATCTAGTCATTTTCCAGGCACAATGCACGCAAAACTACATCATCAAATGTGTCATATTTTTCGAAGACGGTCGAATGTAATTAAAGATCTGATTGTTATTTATAGCCGATCAGACCGTAGGATCTCTTAAGAAGAACTCAGCTCTCATCAAATATCAGTAATATTCTAAGCGGTTACGAGGACTCTATGAAAATATTTTTAGTCTTGTCGAAAGAATCTAATATTTTTGTTATGGATTGGTAGGCGATTATGAAATTTTCACCTAATACAATATTTCTTTCAAATTAACAAGAAAGTAACTTAGTTGAATAGTAACATGAATTGGGTTTTGTTGGAATAACAGAAAAGTCGATGATTTTAAGTTACTGGTCTTACATGTTGTGAGCGGAATAACATCATCAGCATTATCGAACAGGAAACAAATAATAATCGATCGCAACAGGCACTGATCAATTTAATATCGAATAACACTTATATAAGCGAAATTTAAAACTTTACCACCACCACCACCACCCCACTAACAGCACCATTCCACCACCAATGCTGCCACTGAGGCTGTTGCTGCTGCTGCTGCTACTACTACTACTACTACTACTACTACTACTACTACTACTACTACTACTACTACTAACTAACTAACTAACTAACTAACTCTCCGTCGGTTACGAGGACGAGGTTTCCAGTGGATCCGATCAATGGAACAGCCTGATCGTGAAATTAACGCGCAACTGGCTGAGCACTCCACGGACATGCATACCCTTAACGTAGTTCTCAGGGAGATTCAACGTGGCACAGAATGTGATAAGGCTGGCACTTTGAAATACAGGTACTGCTTATTTTCGCCAGATGAGTGGGCTAGGGCAATGGGAAATAAAGTGTCTTGTTGAAGAACACAACGCGCAGCTGGGTTATCGAACTCACGACCTTACGATCATGAGCTGAATATCTTAACCACTAAGTTACGAGCCTTCAACACTACTACTACTACTACTACTACTACTACTACTACTACTGCTGCTGCTGCTGCTGCTGCTGCTACTACTACTACTACTACTACTACTACTACTACTACTACTACTACTACTACTACTACTACTACTATGTTGATCGTGTGTTTTCTGTGTATGCAGCCATCGATTGGGAAATCCATTAGCATCATATTGTTTCTAAAGGAGCTTCAGTGTAAAATATAACAAAATGACAAAAACGAAAAAAGAAGGAAAAAAACCTAAGGGACACCAAAACAGACAGAGAAAAGGGAATTCAAACAAAAGCAGAACGTATACTAACTGATTGAGTATGTAAAGAAGTGAACGAAAACTAAAAAGCAAACATGTAATCAAATTGCAATTCTCGATTGTTTTCTGGTTTATATCAGTCCAAACCGCTCAATTAATATTGTTGTTTTGATGTTTTAAAAAATAATTCTTGAATATTTAAAAAAATTTTTAAAGCTGTTTTTGCTATATTTTCTATGATATTTTCATATGTAAAGATGAATTATTCAAATATACTTTTTTCAGTGTTGAATGCAGCAATTTAAAGAGGAATCAAGGCATATATCATACAAACTCATGCATTCATAATTATGGAGAAATACACACACACACACACACACACATATATATATATATATTTATGTAGGGACGTCATGCAGGAACACACACTCTTCGACTCTTGCCGATCCCAAATATCGTGTTTTTAAGAACATAATAGAAATAAGTAAAACACGCACACACGCACACACACACACACACACACACACACACACACACACACACACACACACACACACACACACACACACACACACACACACACACACACAGACACACACACACACACACATACACACACACACACATGTATGTGTGTGCGAGTGTGTACGTGCCTATCTGGGTTTACGTTGTATGTGTATACCTGTAGAAATGTGCGCACATACATAGATATATAGATAACTATGTGTGTGTGTGTGTGTGTGTGTGCGTCTGTATGTGTGAGTGTGTGTATATGAATGTATAATATATATATATACGTGTATGTGCACGCATATATAAGTATATATTATAATTATGTATATAATATATAAATGCATGAGCGTGTGTGTATACACACACAGACACCACACACACACACACACACACACACACACACATATATATATATAGAAAGATAAATAGTTTACTGTCGTGTTCGGAGGAAAAGTAGGAAAAGTGTTCATAAAATGTTTTATTAAACAAATGGGTATACAAAAGTTTAGTGGGTTAAACGTTGATTGCCTTAGTGATGTGATGGTGGTAATTTGGGCCAAAATTGCTTATGTGTTTGTGGTGATTGTGAAAGTTGTGCTGTTTGTTGTGAGGACAAAGGTTCATGAAATTGTTATAAAATAAAACAAAGGGAGTGAAAGAAATTACCAATGAACAGAAATTTCGGAGTAAACTCATATTAGAGTAAAGATGTCAAGAAGAAAAATGTAAACAGTTTTCTGTAAAAGACTGGAATATCTAAGGAAAAAGCAGAGTGGACTGGAGAGTGAAAGCTTGAAAGAAAGAGATGAAAAAGGAAGCGAAATGGATGAACATTTTTGACCGCAAAGATATGATAAATTAAGAGTGAATAATTTATTTGACAGATATCGAGATCGACTGAAAAAATGCTGAGAAAGAATTTAGGAAGGTAAGCAAATAAATAACTGGTTGGAAGAATGCTTGAACAATAAAGAACCAGCACATATGGATACTGGCATTGGTGAGAAAAGGTTAAAATAAAAAATTTCACTAGTTCAGTGGTAGAATCCGTTAACAAAACTTCAGCACACGCACTATCAGAGTTTTTGTTTATCTGCTGAGCGGAACAGGGAACTCACTTCAGTACACCCCACTTCTCAGGTATAACAAAACAGGTAGTTGGAAAATATTTGGTATTATTTATTCACCATTACACATGTTTTATTTGCTGATAGGGATTACAGAAATTTACATGTTAGATAGACATGTAAGGAATTTCCTGTTAGAAATTCTTCAGACAGAGAGATTAAATAATACATGTGAAACTTTGTAATTTCTATTGGCAAATGAAACATGTGAAATGGTGAATAAATAATGCCAAGACATTTTTCCAACTTCCTGTTCTGTTATACAATAACTCTGCAAATAATATTTCCATAATTTTCAACTTTAATACGTATTTTGCATTAAAACATAGTAGCAACTGAGACTACAGACTACATATTGGATTGTAATAATGGAATAAGCAGATGTGTTTCAAGAGGAAGCAACTGGTATTTACCCAAACTATCTACATTATATACATATGTGTGTGTGTGTGTGTGTGTGTGTGTGTGTGTGTGTGTGTGTGTGTGTGTGTGTGTGTGTCTATATATATGTCTATATATATATATGTACCTGTGTATGTACATTGGAGTACATATTTATATTATTCTATTCAAAGACCGTCCCTTAGAAGCCGTACTTTATTCGAATGTCAAAAGTTATTATGCTTTTGTTACTCAACCTTCGGACACATTCTGAAGAATGAAGAGAAATATAAAATGGGAAATATAAAATCGGAAAAGAAAATACTATTAAAAGAAAATACTATTTGATTTTTGTTCTTTATTGAT
Organism: Octopus sinensis; assembly: GCF_006345805.1. Classification (NCBI taxonomy): domain Eukaryota; kingdom Metazoa; phylum Mollusca; class Cephalopoda; order Octopoda; family Octopodidae; genus Octopus; species Octopus sinensis. Next base: position 107,196,419 of record NC_042998.1, on the reverse strand, counting down.
CAGTCATACATTATAACTTGATAGCTACAAGTGACTTCTTTTTATCTCATTAAGGAAACTACCTATGCCTTGTAATTTAACCAAATGCAAAATAACATTTGATCAATAACCGATGCCTAATATTTAAGAATATTCAAGAACTATCTAATGTTATCTGTGAGTATATTCGTTAGTAACAAGAACAAAAACAAGAACTGACAAAACGAAATCGGAGAGAAAATTCGTTGTCAGGAATTTTGGGCAATTCTGAAATATAAAGCTTTGTAATTTATGGTGTTTAACTAAACGTCAAGCAAATGTAGCAATACAAAGGACAATGGAGTCTGACGAAGTCTGAATGCAGATTTTAGAGTCTCGTTATGACTATTGTCGCACAATGTATCTACATGAATTGTCACTATCAATGAGGTGAATGCGTTGCTTTTAGTGAACGAAAGTATAAAAGAAGGGAGACTCAACTTAGGTAACATTGTGACAGTGTGATATACAAGTGATATGAGTGTTATACTTCGTAAAGGCTTATTCGTTCAACTATTTAGAACGAACAAAACTTAAAACAGCCTTGGGCTTTCCTTGAATGTTTGTTGGGAAAACGAGGATATAGATTTCAGTTCTTGGTAGAGAGGACATGCTAAAGTTTTCAGCAGATAATCCGAACGTTAGCTACCTATAAGAAATAATCCTTTCTACAAGATTCATTTATACATCGGAGTAATTCTCCTCCTGCTCCTGCTCCTCTTCTCTATTACTTACATGTCAAGTAATTACAACTGTACGTTGTTTTTCTACGATATTTGCTTATATCCAACTTCGGCGATTAATCTTAGCATATTTGCTCTCGCCGTCATTTACCTAACATACTGTATGTATATATATATATATATATATATATATATATATATATATATATAATATATATATATATATAATATATATATCGTGTATATATATATATATATATATATATATATATATATATATGTGTGTGTGTGTGTGTGTGTGTGTGTGTGTGTGTGTGTGTTGTGTGTGTGTGTGTGGTTGTGTGTGTGTGTGGTGTGTGTGTGTGTGCATGTATACATACGTGTGTGTGTGTGCGTGTGTGTGTGTGTGTGTGTGTGTGTGTGAGTGTGGTGTGTTGGCAGAATCGATTGACGTTGCAGCAATTGCTACAGCTTCTTACGTTCTACGTTCAAATCCTGTCGATATCAGCTTTGCCTTTCATCCCTCCTGGTGGGGGGATTGAGGGGTTTCGAAGGAAACGTTAATGTCCCTTCTTTCAAAATTCTGACCTTGTTTCAAAATAGAAGCTATTATTATTGTTATTATTATTTTGGTTTGGTTTGGCTCAGGTTCGGTCTTATTCCTGGTAGGAATTATGCGGATAGCGGGTTACTTCTTGTATCCACAAGTTTTCAGCAGTCTTTCATGTGCTTAGAACCCTCCCGATAATCCTTGCTGTCCCTAAGAGACAAACTTTCTGTAGGAGCTCTACTGGGGTTCTCTTTCAATTTCCTTCAGCCATTTGTCTATATCTTGGTTTACTGTTACTCTCGTGCCAATAATTACAGGCACGATATTTACTGTTCGCATACTCCAAATTTTTCCTATTTCAAATTTTAGAGGTTTGAATTTTTTCGTTTTTTTCCCTCTCTCTTTACGATCCTGAATCAAACGGGCATGATGGGTGGATAAGTAAGCAACCTCGCCTTTTCCCTATCTATAATCATTATGTCTGGTCTATTATTTTCTAATTTCTTGTCCATTTGAATGGGAAAGTTCCACAAAGCTTACATTTCTCCGACTCCAGTACTCTTTCGACTCGATGATTGTACCACGTGTTTTCAGCTTCAAATCCAGTGTATAACTTTTATACAACCTGGTCGTGTCTCCATTTCTTATATTCTTCTAGTGCCAACTTGGGGCATTCTGTCACAAGGTGCCACTGTCTCGTTCCAAGTTTCACAGACTCTACATTTTTCTAACACACTCTCTCCATATATATTTTTCTCAAGTTTATTTTTATCGTTTGATCTTGGGCTGCTACAATTAGGCTCTCTGTTTCTTTTTTAATTGCCCTTTTTTTAACCAAGCACGAGATTTTGTTCCACATTCTTCTTCTTCTTCTTCTTCTTCTTCTTCTTCTTCTTCTTCTTCTTCTTCTTCTTCTTCTTCTTCTTCTTCTTCTTCTTCTTCTTCTTCTTCTTCTTCTTCTTCTTCTTCCTCAAGACTCTCGGATTGTTCTTAATTACCAGTTATTCTTTACTACAAAGCAGGCAATAAGAAATCACCAAAGGTTTCAAGTAGTGCCTTCTCTTGTGACTCAAAGAAACAATACTATCATTAGAATGCGAGCTGTACCCAACAATGCTGTCTTCTGGATTACCTCGAACCTGACAGCAACTCCAATATTCTTAATATGTTTTTCAAAGCCATTGGAAACTGCTCCTAATGCTCCTATTACCACCGGTATCATCATTACTTTCCTCATGCTCCATAACTTTCCCATCTTGTCCCGCAGTGGGTGGTATTTCTCAATCTTTTCTGTTTCCTTATATTTCGCCTTCGAATCACCTGGTATTGTAACATCTATTATCTTTACTTCTTTTTCATCTTCATGGATGAGCACGATATCTGGTCGTCTCGCCTTTATGACTTGGTCGCACTGCATGTTAAAACCCCACAGTATTTTGTAATGTTCGTTTTCCATTACTCCCCTTGTCTTGTGTTCATACCGTTGTTCGGCTCTCTCGAGGTTTGCTTTACTATACAACAGCCAGTGGACATATCTGGCTACATTGTCGTGTCTCATTTTGTATTCGCGTTGTGCGAGCTTACAGAACTCACTAACAATATGGATGATACATTCTTCCTTCTCAGAGTACATCCTACACTGTGGTGGGTCAGTATTTTTATTAATGTGATATTTGGAGTAGTTTGTTCTGAGAGCTTGTTCTTGAGACTTAAAAGGACCCAAGCTGGCAAAATCATTACTGTGAAGGACAAAATGCATAGGTGACATTTCTTCTAGCATTTTACGTTCTAAGTTCAAATTCTGTCATTCTTTTGTGGTTGATAAAATAAATACTGCACTGGAGTCGATATAAACGACTTGCGCCTCCTTCAAAATCTACTACTACTACTACTACTACTACTACTACTACTACTACTACTACTATACTACTACTACTACTACTACTACTACTACTACAAGCACTGTCTCAAGATTGTGAATTCTGAATTTTGCTTGCGTTCCATTACTAGCAACGGCAGTTTGTTAATGCATTTCCCAGTCCTCATTTCTTATTTTGAGAAATGTCTCCAGTAGCGTAAAGACGACAATTTTACTTTCGTTTCAGACAGAATATGAAAAAAAGACATTAGAAATGAAACGCGTGCAGCGTCCTATCCAATCATTCAATATACGTCCTAAAATTTCCCTGATTCTGAGTGCTTTGGAACAGCTAAAACATTTACCAGAACTTAACTATGTACTCAGTTGGCTTTCACGTACAAATAACATGCAAACGATAAGTGCACTCTAAAATATGTTCCACTAATATCTAAATATCTAAATAAAATTATTAGCTTTAGTAGAACTCATCACAAAGCAGATTTCCTGAAATTCGTATTCAAGCCATGGGATCAACACTGAAATTCAACTGAGTTTTTTTTTTATATCAATGACCATGTACACAATATTGGTTGACATTATTGATTTCCAGCACGAAGTTATAGCTATCAACAGATCCTCGTTGTATCTCGCATCATACAAATACACACAACCAAAAGATATATACACGTACGCACCGACACACATCCACCCACAAATATATGTACATGTATATATATATATATATATATATATATATATATATATATATATATAATATATATATATATATATATATATATATATATATATATATATATATATATATATATATATGTATATATATATATATATATATATATGTATATATATATATATAACGGGAAGCTTTATGAAAATAAACAAAAGACGAAGGCAGGTGGAAGACAAACGAACAATTGTATTAGTATGGCGCTCAGGAAATATAAATAAAACAAGTCTTTAACGTTTCGAGCCTACGCTCTTCAACAGAAAGATACACAGAGAGAGAAAAACACAGAAAGAAGGAGAGAAAAAAAATGCGTGCAGTAGCTAACGAATCAACATGGCGATCTGATTTCGGCCAGAGGTCAAAGATCAAACATGAGACGCGAGAGCGAAATAAGGGGAGATAATAGGGTTGATAAAAGGGTGAGTGACCAGCTAAAAGTGCGTGGGAGGGTCTGGATGTGTGTATGTATAGGGTTGGTGTATGTATTAGTATGTATACGGGTGTGTGTGTGTGTGTGTGTGTGTGTGTGTGTATGAGAGAGTATTAGTGCGTAAGATTGGTCTGGACGTGCGTATGTATGGGGTTGGTGTATGTATTAGTATGTATTAGTATGTATTAGTACGTATTGGTATGTATAGGTGTGTGTGTGTGTGTGTGAGAGAGTATAAGTGCGTATGCGGGGTCTGGACGTGTGTATGTATAGGGTTGGTGTAAGTATTAGTATGTACTAGTATGTATTAGTACGTATTAGTATGTATTAGTTGGTGTGTGTATTAGTATGGCACATCATATGTGATGTGATGTGTAAAGTCATGTGGTGTAGTGAGGAGAAGAGGGGGAGGGGAGAAGAGGGGGAGAGAAGGGGAGGGGAAGAAGAGGGGGAGGAGAAGGGGGAAGAGGAGACGATGGGGGAGAAGGAAGGTGAGGAGGGGGATGAAGGAGGAAAGAGGGAGAGGGGGAGAGAGAGAAGGGGAGAGAGGGAGTGAGGGAGCAGAGGGAAGGGGAAGAGGGAGGGAGAAAGAGGGAAGAAGGGAAGGGGAGTAGGGGTGAAAGGATGAAGGACTGAAGAAGTAGGGGTCGGGGGGAGAAAGGATAGGTGAGGAGGGGGGGAGAGGGGGTTAGATGAGGAGGGGGGGAGAGTTGAGACCAAATGGCGTATAAGAGCGAAGAGAGAAGATTAATTCCTGTTCACGGCGCAAACGGGAATCCGGATGGCCTCTGTGTAAGGACAAACCGAACACAGATAGGTGTTGCAAGGAGTGACCGGTGGAGCGGAAATGGCGTGAGACCGGTGTGTCGTTCGCAAGGTGGATGTCACGAAGGTGTTCCGCGAACCGGTCAGCCAAGCGGCGTCCCGTTTGTCCGATATATATATATATATATATCACTTTGATCACTTTGACCGACCAGTCCATCAGGCGTCCATTTGACACCGCTGGTCACAGTACGCTGTCCACTCCTCTCTGGATCGCGCCTTTCTGACCCACGCGATCCCAATCGTCCTCTTGAAATCGTTACTCCACCGTCGTGGAGGTCTTCCGGGGTATGTATACACGTTATGTATATGTACATGTGTGTACAATAATAATAATAATAATAATAATAATAATAATAATAATAATAATAATAATAATATAATAATAATAATAATAATAATATAATAATAATAGTTGCAACGACATCAACGATGACAGTAACAGCAACGATAACGATTACAATAACAGCAACGATAACAACGACAGCAACAACAACCGCAAACAAGCTTCAGGGTATTTTTTTCCCTTATTTTTATCAAAAGTTTCTGTTATTTACCGTTGGCAAAACATTTCGTATTTCTAAGCAATTAGTGTTCAAATATTTACTTACACGCATACACGTTTTGTCAAATCACCTATGTTTAAAGGACACGTTGGTTGTATCTCACTGTTTCCACCGCTTACATAAATTGTATTCATCTTTAGCTCTGTATATGTATATAAACTGGTGTACATGAATATATATACACACAACACACACACACACACACACACACACACACACACATATTTATGTACACATACCCATCCACACACAGATACACATTTATTGTAGAAGTGTACTGAAAGGCGCGACACGTAAGCAAAGGTTTGGTTGTTGTTGAAAGTTCCACACCACTCCTATAACTAGTGTGCTTAGACAAAGGCTACCACTTATCCAGATAGGCTAGTGTGCAAATTTCGAATCACGTTGTAGTAATAAAAATAAATAGATAGCGATTGAACATAATTGATTCTGAACGTAATTTGCATAGCTGGAATATATTAAAGCACACATTCCACTAAGCTCTGTACTTCCCCCTGAGGATATCGATGAAATTAACCGTCTGTATTGTGCAATCTGGTTAAATGCCTTGCGTAATAATGACAGTGGGTTTACTGAAAAGCGTGCAAGTTTTGTAAAATACCAATTATCTTTGCTGTGTTTACTATTGTTCTGTCTGTGTCTCTCTCTGTCTCTCTCTCTCTCTCTCTCTCCGCCTATATATATATATATATATATATATATATATATATATATATATATATTTCAAAATGTACCACATGCGAATTGTTGGCGATTTTCCTCCTCCGTCTTCCTTTCTATTGGACTTTCCTCTGTTTCTGAAGAAGAGCGTTATTCGAAACGTTAAACCATCTTTCTTTCTTTCCCTGAGCGCCTTCTAATACTTTACATGTACCACGTCCTCGCGTTGTTTTTTTTGTGTTTGTTCTTCTTTTTTGGGGATTTACTATATATATATATATATATATACTAAGCAATAAGGGTTTAGCAACGAGTTGCCTTACCACATACCGAATTTAGAAATAGCAGTCAAAGGGTTATAGCTATTTCTTCTACTAACCGAATTTAGAAATAGCAGTCAAAGGGTTATAGCTATTTATATATATATATATATATAAGTGTAAGAGATACAGAGAAGAGATTCAAATTAGGCAGACTACTTCCATGCTTTCTATACTTTTCAAAAGAAAATTATAATTATAATTATATATATAGTGAGAATTTAGAAAAAAAAAACAACCCAAAAACAAAAGACGAAGACCAGTATGTAAACAACAAACATATATTACTTTAACGCTCGAGAAGTGAGAAAGTCTTTTACGTTTCGAGCCTACCTGTACCATAGTCTCAGTACAGGTCTCCTTTTGTCCCAGGGAAAAAAATCACCCATTATAACAATTATATCTACCATAAGTATTCTGTTGTCGCCCACCATTCGGTATTGTATGCACTGTACACCTTTGCTAACACTGCAAAAGATTTTGACGATTATATTTCATAGTTATTGCAAATAACTTAATCCAACGTGAAATGTTGCAGATTATGCATAATCTATGAATTCCGATTTATGATAATTCATAAATTTTCGGAGTTTAAAATATTATAACAAGCAATCTAAATATCAATAAATCATTTCATTATTCTCAAATATATTTTTTACCCATTTCTTTGAAAACTGTTAAAATTTTAATAAATATGTTTTTGTTCAATTTGTTTCTTGTCAAAATTGATTTTCTACAAGTGTGTGTTTCTACAATATGTGTCTTTCTAAAAATATGACTTTTCACCAATTTGCTTTCGATTAACAAGCTTTTGACAAATGTGTTTTCGACAAGTCTTCCTGAACCCAACATGGAATACGGTACTTTCATCGAAATCAAGCTAATAAGCACTCACATAGAAGTTATAATCGAAGAAACTTGCCTAAGGTGCTTCTGTGTGACGCAAAACCCGGGAGCCTCGTAGTTATTAAAGTGAATATATATTTGGTGTGTGTAGGTATGTGTGCATGTATATGCATACGTATGTGTTTGTTTGTGTGTGTGTGTGTGAATGGATGTGTGTATGTGTGTTCGCGCGCGCGTGTCGGTGCGTGCGCCCGTGTCAGTGCGTGCCCGTGTGTATCATTTACCGATGTATGTCTGGCCAGCAGAAATGCAGTGAACTGCTGATTGCTAGTTTGTAGCCTGCAGTATTATCGTTCACCAGTTACGGAGTAAAATATGAAAATAAATTGAATCATTATTCAATATTAAGCAAGTAAATGATTTTCACCTGCTAATCAATAACAGATTGACCTTAGCTTAAGGGAGTCCGTCAACAAATTGATTAGTTCGTTTAGTGTGATCTAGTCCATTAATGAATCAGTACATTGAGGCAGTAAATACTGTCAGCATTTAGTCAATAGATATATTAATTCAAACTACGAATGTAATTTTTGCCAATTACCAAAATGTTTAATAAAAGGATTGAGCATTTCGTCTAGGGTCGTTTAACAAGTTGATGGAGCAAACAAAACCGGTGTACACTCCTGACTGTCTTTATAATTATCTGTGTTGAAGACAGCGATGTCATCAAGGACAAAGTAATTATCTAAGATCAAGTATTTGCTGTATTTATTATCATTTATTTATATTTTGCGTCACAACTGGTGAACAACAACGTCGATAGTTGCAGATATCCAACTGACAAGTCACTGGTTTACAACATTTAAGAGGGCAAGACGGATATGGGAGTCTCTGTAATACGGTGTAGAACAAACAATTCAAGGGTTCCCATTCACAAAGCATAGATTTTTTTTGGTTTCTTGCATTGGCGAACCATACATACAGAAAAAAATCATTGCCGCCACTCGCAAGCGAGTATGATAAGATAGCATGTATTATGCTTTCATCCCATTGTTTTAGGTGCTAATGAAGTCACGAGCAGATGTAAAACTCCCTCGTGGATTTGCCACTTTTCATTCAACTGAAGATCGAGAATGAGACAGCTGGAGGATGAGAGATGCACCGCCACTTGGCTGGTACTCAATTTCGGCTGAACAAGCTGGAACAATGTGAAATGAAATGCCTTGTTCAAAAACTCTATGTGTGGCCCGGCCCAGGAGTCAAATCCACGACACTTTGATTATGGGACCAACACTCTAACCATGCGTTTTCCCATACATACATGCAAACACTCAAAATTTATACATACATACATACATACAAACATACATACATACATACATACATACATACATACATACATACATACATACGTACATACATACATACATACATAATACATACATACACAGACACATAAAACGTGGCGTTTGAACGTTAATACAAGTTTGATAAAAATCCTATGGATAAAAATAGAATTTGTTTATCAATAAAGAATATTTCACGATGACAGCCTGTCAATAATACTGCCCACCTTGGCAGTCTTGTTGAGGAAATGTCAAAGCCATATGTTAGGATCTCTCTAGAATAGAGGGAATTTAACGACACACCTTTTTCTTGATGAACCTCAGTCTGTGTTCTAGCAATATTTACTACACCAAGAGCATTTAAACATTCTCACAGGAGATAGGAACGGAGTTTGGCCAGGAAAAGTTCATATTTGACAGGCAATCGCGGAAATATTATTGTTCGGGTAGGGAATATAGACATTAAAGGCCTCTCTAGTTCCCCGACCTCTATGAAAAATGCTACAAGTATTGCGGATGCTTTCAATAAGAACCTATTCCATAACGCATTTGCTATAATAGCGTTAGCACCAGAATTTCGGATACTAGACTGGAAGAATCCGAAACGTGGACATCCAGATAGTAACCACAGTAGGTAACTTCCACAGTAATAGTAACCCAAGGACCTATGTTAGATAAAGAACAGAGACAGAGACACAAGGTCAGTCCAAATAGCCTCCAGTGCTGTAATACATTTGAAGCTGAGTGCACAACTGTTACACATAACCCAATTGTAGCTGGACCAGAAACTTGGGCAAGAAACATATCAGCAGAACGTTTTAGAGAGGTGTATATCTCGCATGTTAGTAGACACCAGCATTTAAAGGAAGAGTAGCCTTTTCTTGATCTTTGAGAGATGCCTCATATTTCACGTTGAAGTATACGTCTTTATTATTCAGTAACAAGAACTAGCCACTAAATACTGACCAATAAGAGAAGCAAGGATGCCTCCAAATCATTCACATCATGATAAAAAAATTTCGACTCTATCACACCTGCGTATAAGTTAAGATCCACATCATCAGAAATTTCTCAACAACGTCAAAAAAGTTCTAGTTTCTCATAGGACATAACATTGTTACCTAACTATTTACAATGCTGTCCAAAAAAAGGATTGTTCTAGTGACATACAAAAAGCTCACCAGAACCACATTGTGTATACATCTTTAAAAATAAAGAATGCAGTCAAGTGCGAATACAACAGACTTAATACTGTTCCATGATACAGGCTGCAAAAGTCACGCACCGTTGTAAAGGTTAGCTGTCAAGCTGAGGTGAATATTTCGTGTAAAGATGTAGAAAAAGAAAATATCTACAATGAACTACTGCAGGACTTACAGCTTCTGTATTCAGGCTATAAATTTTCATTTGTACCTATTATCATATGCGCACCGTTCTATGTAGCAACAGTTTTACACGAAAACCTGTAAATATAAGGCGTTTTCTAAGAATTTATAAAGCAAGCAGTTTCTCATTCTCTATATTTAGTGCATTAGTTATGTTACAGTGAAGATTACAAAATGTCCCGAAGGCTCCCCATTTGACTTTTTTAGAATGAGTATAATCATGTGAACTTATGACATAAACACATACACTGATTACATGAGTGCACGTATATTCACACAAAATCCCCAACATCATAACTCACTTTTACTATTCAAATTTCTGTCATGACTCAAAGACTGTCATTTAGTTAGTGACTGGATTGAATTCTGTGAATAAGAACTTAAACCAGAGAGAAAATCCTATATATATACATATGCGAAGCGCGCATGCCCCCACCCCATATATATATATATATATATATATATATAATATATATATATATATATATACAACCCTTCGTTTTCTTTTACTGTGGCCGTTCTGCGATGCTATCTTCAAGGTTTTAATCGATCATACCAACTCCAGTACTGATTTCAGTGTGATATTAATTTCATTGACCTGTTTTTATCAAAACAATGAGTTAAAGAACTTAAAAAAGACGCAATAAAACAACACCGATTTTAGGCCGGTGTGTGTATATGCAGTACACCTCAATACGCGTACACATACGCACACACACATAATATGATATTATCGAATGGTTATTGGTATCAAAATTAACACATCTGTGTACAGTAAAGTACTGGGAAATGGACGTTATAGCTGTTGAAGAATATGTAGAGGATTTAATTTATAGAGATGCTTTGAATGAATATACAAAAAACAATTGTCTTTGCTTTCAAAGGAACGCAAATCTAAGATCAAATGCGTTCTAACTATAAGCGTATTTTAGACTACATTTTCCTATACATTCTTCCTTTTTAAGGCAATAAGTTTTGATTTTAGAGAGGTCTGGCTGGCTCTAAAAGATCCAGTGACCGTGTTGAGGCTTCCCTGTCTCGTTTTTATCTTAGTATTTTGTACTGTGGGTTCTAGGGTTGACATACATATTTTCAGACTATTCTTGTTAAATTCGTACTTTGTGGTATATACGAAGAAATTGACTGGGAAGAATTGTTGCAACATCGGATAAAAATCTCACGGTATTTAGCCCTGGCATTTTACTTTGTGAGTTAAAAACCTGCTGTGATCAAAGTTTCATTCTTCTGTGTCGATAAAATAAAGTACCAGCATAGTACTATGGTCAATTTAATCGACTAATATTGGTGTTCTGAGTTTTTTTCAAGTTAGAGACTACGACTGAGAATCCTACACGAATCTTCTTAGTACTGATTACTCTTTAATGGCGGATTAAGATGTAAAGCCTAACAACCACGATATTCTTGTGAGTAGCAGTCCGAAGTGTTCTTACAATCCCCTCTCTAGCAGTGTTTAAAATATATTAAAAAGCGAGCAAGCTAACAGATTAGTGCAATAAAATCCGTTAACAGAAATTTCTCGAAATGAAGATGATGCTGATAAAAAAGATTTTATTTTAAAATCCAGCTGGTGAAATCAACGGACATATTGTTGTCTTATCAAACCTCTTCAGAGCAGTCTGCTGTACTCAGTTGTCCAAGTGAAGAAGATATAACTATCTATAGAAACAGGAGTGATGTAACGATGCTGATTATGGATATAAGTAATCTATTATAAGGAAAGTACCCCAGTAGAGCGTCCTGCATACTAAATACACATACGTTACTGTCTGACGGATGTAATATAGTAAAAAACTTCGATTAACTGAGATTATCGATTATGATAGTCGGAAAAGATTTTTTTCTTTTCCGAAGTGGTCTAACGACATCGACATAAGTTCGTTGATTTCAACATCTGGATCTAATGACAAAACCTATTCTCATCTTTCATCGTTTTTATTTTAAAAGAATTTCGATTAACTGAGTTGATTAGATTTATTTCTCCAGCTTGTTGTTGCGTACATTTTAAACATTCCTAGAGGAGTTTTTTTTTTTAATGAATTGCAAAGGAAATCTCGGTTAAACGAAGTTTCCCTTCTCACTATATTACGTAAGGCCCTAGTGTATATGTCTCTAGTATACATACTGGTCTTTTGAGGTACTTTCACTTGGCCATATTGTCTAAGTATTACAAGCTCTGAAAGATAAAATGATGGAACAATGCCACACAAATCCGTTAATTAACGAGTTATGTGTTTTTTTTTTGGACCATCTTTACTGAACAGTCAAGTAGGATTATAAATATATATTCTTTAATAATCCCTCCGTGTAGATTTATATGCCTAACTTCTGTCAATTCTTTCTTTTTTATTTTTCCTTCCGCTCCTCGCTGTGTAAATATATCCCTACTAGGATTTGATTGAATATTGTAATATTGCAACAAATAAACTAGTAAAACTAACAATAATGGTTCAGCAAAAAAATAACAAAAGATTATAGCATCAGCAAAAGCAGTAGCAACACCAACAATACCAGCGAAGATCTATAAACATAGTCAAAACAATCAATGATGTATATTTTATGGAGTGGACAAAAATATGCACATATACAAGGAACAAATTATTGATTTCTATTAGATATATTCTGTTTACAACGTTTCTGTTTCTTTATTGTCCTTAATTCCTTTTTATATATGCGTTTCTTTGATAATTTTTCTTTTATTTTCTTGTATTTTTCTGTTTTTAAGGACATCGAGCTTCGCAGACTAAAAGTTAAACACTCAGCGAGTCGAGTCAGCGAACTGGTTTCGTATTCCCAGCTGAAGATATTCCATAATTTTACTTTCATATATATATATATATCTGAATCACGTTTGCGCACGTCCCGCCAAACGGAACAGAGTAACCTTGGTGTAATTTCATTAATTCTTAATGCCTCAGAACGATAAAAATTGACAAATTTGACATGATTAATTTCAGCTAACAGTTCTGAAAGTTGCGGTGGGAACCAAATCATTCTTGACATGTCTTAATCGATGAAAAGATAGAATACTAACAGCTGAAATATATAAAAAAAATTACTTGCCTCATAAAATAAAAATATATAATCACGTAACGTTTATTACGACGGGAAATTATTCTTTACCGGGGAGTTATCTCAGTTTAGTCATTACAATTCACTTTCAGCACTAACATCATTGATAAAAATATCAGTAGCTCAAATTTTGATTTCCTTTCTTCGACAAAACGTTAGAAATCACAATTATGTAAGAAAGAGAAAATCCTGTTTTCATATCAATAGTTTCCTGCTGCTGATAAAACACTGTTGTTGCTGTTGTTGTTGACTTAGTTAGCCTTGATCAACCAGGTTTATGATAAAAAAGCATTCTAGCTGCGACCAGTTTTAATTTTTTTACAGACAGTATATCTAAAAATTCATTACCGAATATAAATACTCTGAGACAGAAGGATGTTTGATGAAGGGGTTTTGACTGCTACTTCTACAATTGTATACTTAGGTATACAATTAATTTCTTTATGCTCTTTTCCCTTTAAGAATGGCCTTCCAATCAAAAATAAAAACTGTTTAATCTAAATTAATCTAAATTAGAGTTGCAATCAATAGCGCACCGGACAATATATTTGGCATTTAACTGCGTTCTTTTATGTTTGGCGTTCATACACACATACATGCGCGCGCGCGCGCACAATGCAACTGCTCAACTACTGGGAACGGCTTAAGCAGCTAAGACTCTATTCTCTGGAGAGAAGGTGGGAGAGGTATGCAGTAATATACATCTGGAAATCCTGGAAGGAATTGTGCCAAATTTTGGCATTGAAAGCTACACCAATGCCAGAATGGGACGACACTGCATAGTGCCAAAGATCCCAGCAATGTCATCGCGCTTCAGGACTAGTTACTACAACAGCCTGGGCTTCAGGGGCTCATAGCTTTTTATTATTCTCCCAAAGAGCCTGAGGAACCTGCACGAAGGAGATGTAGGCGTTTTTAAATCAAAGCTGGACCTCTTCCTGTTGAGAGACCCAAATGAACGCACCTCACGGCAAGAGGTGCAAATGAGGGTAGCTACATCAAAATCCATTCTTCACCAAGTGTTACATATTGGAGGAGGCTGTCAGTAATAATAGTGAAGCAAAAGTTCGTAATATTTTGAAGTGAAGCTAAGGCGGGGAGCTGGTAGAATCATTAGTACGATGGGGGAAATGCTTTGTAGCATTCCATCCGTCTTTACGCACCGAGTTCAAATTCAGCAAGGTCGACTTTGCCTTTCATCCTTTTGGGGTCGCTGAAATAAGTACTAGTTGAGTACTAGGGTCAATTTACTCGACTTAGCCCCTCCCCCCAAACTGCTGGACTTGTGCTAAAATTTGAAACCAATATTTTGGAGTGAAAATAAAATACAATAATTGCTTATTCACAGTTTCGCTACGACAAAAAGTAGCAAAGTTTTATAATGAAATCAACATTACAAACCAAACATCTTATCAATTACGACCTGTATTTTCTAGGATAAGGTGATGGCTTGAATGTTGTTTTATAAATGAAACTTTCATTATATGAATTTGCATGGAAAAAGTGGATCAAGCCATAAGAAAACTACGGTAAAATTTGCACCACAATTAGCTAAATAATTAAAGATCCGTTTCTTTAAAACAAATATTTAATGCTAATGAAATCAGTTTGTTCTGGAAGACAATGCCTAAGAAAAATTTTATTCCAAGAACAGAAGGTTAACTGTTAGCGAATTCAAAGTACCTGGAGATCGAATGGCATTATTAATATGCTATAATGCATTAGGTGACAGTTTCATAACGACATTATTAATTAATGGTGCTATTAATCCATGTGAATTGAAAGGGTTCAATGAAAATAAACTTCACCGTTGACTGACATGCGAATTATAAAACATGGCTGACTGCTACAATATTTGATAACTGGTTTTATGAAAACTTTGTTTTTGAAACAGATATTTACTCAAAAGCAAGAGTATTGACTTCAAAATGTTATTACTAATTAAAAACGCTCCATCACATCCCTGTGATTAAAAAGTTCTAACTTTAAAGTTCTGTTCTTACCTCTTAGTAATACTACACCACTTACTCAACGATTAGATCAACATATAACTTGTAATTTGATGAGAAGCTATGTTAAACAGAAGGTGCGTGGATTAGTGGCTAGGGTATTTGGATCATGACCGTAAGATCGTGTGTTCGATTCTCGGCGACGCGTTGTGTCCTTGACCAAGACACTTTATTTCTCATTTCTCCAGCACACACAGCTGGCAAAAGCGAGTTGTACATGTAATTCAAAGGGCCAGGCTTATCACACTGTGTCACGGTGAATCTTCATGGAAACTACGTTAAGGATATGCGTGTCTGTGGAGTGCTCAGCCATTTAAACGTTAATTTTACAAGTATACTGTTCCGTTGATCGGATCAACTGGAAACCTCGTTCTCGTAACCGACGGAGAGCCAGGATGGTAAGCATTCCAATAAAAAAATATCGATGATATGGAAGAAAACCTGGCAACTGTTTCAGGGGTATATATGAAAAAAAAACAAACTCTCAGTGAGTAAAGGCATCTTATGAAATGAATGAAACCACATTAAATACATGCTGGATTGCCATTTTTAAATGCTGGAAGGTCATTTTGCCTGGATTAGCTCTAAATGGTTGTGACTCTGAAATGGGAAAACATCTTACACACAGAGACTATTGCCCGTTCAATAGGGTGGATTAAATGATTTAGTTATCTATCTCTTTTATTTTCTATTTGGTTTCAGTTATTGTACTGAGTCCATGCTGGGACTGCGCCTTAAAAGGTTTAATCGAACAAATCGAACCTGTACTTATTATTTTAAGCATGTTACTCCATCTACACCTTTTGCCGAACAGCTACGTTACAAACGAACATTAGTTGTCAAGTAGTAATGGAGGACAAACATAAACACAGACGCACGCGCGCGTGTATAAAACAAGATATAAACAGATCATTAGAAAAATAAATGAGATTATAATCGGAAAGACAGAAAATGTGAGAAAAGAGAGAAAGAGAGAGAGAGAGGGGGGAGAAGCTGACAGAGAGAGGTAGAGAGGATGCTACAAAGAGAGACTCAAATTTCTAAAACAAAATATATTTAAGAAAACAAGTTAAAAGAAAATATGTTAGGTAGCTGAAGCGATATAAATTAATAAAATAGAAAGAAAGAAGAGAGAAGCGATGCATAGATATAAAGAGAGTTAGAGAGAGACAGATTATAAAAATAAAATATAGATTAAAAAGAAGACAAATACAACGGCTGCAGTAAATTTTTATAGTCAGATCATAAAACATTTCTTTTTAAGTATCAACTTGAAAGGCAGTCAGAAGAGATTTACTTCTAATGAAAGGAAAATTTTATAGCAGATAAACTAGTAGGAAAAGATCATGGAGAATACTGTCGTTTTTCTTCTTTCCTTTCATAGAATCTGTGTTTGTGTGTGTGTGTTGTGTGTGTGTGTGTGTGTGTGCGTGCGTGCGTGCGTGTGTGCGTGCGTGTGTGTGTGTTTCAATCGGTAATCTGCGGAGTTTATTGAACATAGGCCAGAGGATTAAATGAAATGACCCTATAAGCCAACTTAGATTAAAGTGAAAAAAAGAAAAGTAAATGATTGTATAAATATTAATAATAGTTTTAGTAATATTAATAATGATAAATATATTAATATGAAGGATGACGATGATGATGAGGATGATGATGATGATGAAGCCTGTGCAGTTAACAGACAGTTAAAAAGTACAATGTAAATTATATAACCAACTGATACCTCTCTTTCTCTACTCTCGCTTCATCCTTCTCTCTGTCTGCCTGTCCGTCTGTGTCTGTCTATCTATTTCTCGCTCTCTTCTCTCTCTCTCTCTATATATATATATATATATGTGTGTGTGTGTGTGTGTGTGTGTGAGAGATACGCACAAACCAGTTTCAGCCATCAAGCCATAGCCAAACTACAATACCACCATGATGACGTCTTGGTTAGATATTATGCACAGCAATATGCTCATGCCTTTTCACAAATGTAGACATTTGCTAATGTTTCTTATCCTACTGACTGCGCCAGATGTTACAATGGAATAATTCCAGAGCCATCGATGTAACCTCTGTGTGGTTGCTCGATCCTTTAGAAATATACGTCAAGTTTCCTTCAAAGCTCACCCTAACGTCTTAAAAGTTCGGAAGGACATATTGAATAATGTAGTCTCTGATACGCAGTGTATCTGAAATAAAAATAATATGGTCACAGATGGGCTGGTTTTCTAACATGTCTGTTTCTTCAGACATCCCCAGGGATAAGCAGCAGCAATAATAAGAACAACAGCCGCAACATATCCCTGAAGTAATCGAGGAAACCTTTACGTGGTTGCTTCAACTTTTATGAGTGGTCAAGCCAAACAAGTGAAGAGTAACAGGAGACTGATGCTAATTTTACTGAAAATATATGTCAGTTTGGAGCGTAGCAGGATCTTCTAAGTGGATGTGCGAGAGACCAATAGCATTAGAATCCTCTTATTTGATATTTATCTTATAGTTTTCGCTTTGAGGAAGGGGATGTGTCCATGATCATTTCCCTCCGAGGGTGTCACTGTCTTCTGCAGCCTTACTTGTAACAGAATAAAATGCTTAGCGGCATTTCTTTCGGTTTTACGTTCTGAGTTAAAATTCCACCGAGGTCGACTTTGCCTTTTCGGAGTTGATAAAATAAGTACCAGTTGAATACTAGCCCTCTTCCCCCAAATTTCGGGCCTTGTGTCTATAGTAGGAGGATATAATTGGCAGATTTCGCGTTACATTAACGGCAAGATCTGCCAATCAACTGATTATTTTCTTCTGTTTTCTTATTCTTTCATTACACTAATGATCACCAGAAAATTTTAAAATTAACATTTTCTTTTTAACACAAATTTCCTTCCTTGACAATAAATGCAGAACATTGTGTCAATCTGAGTAATTAGTTCGCCAAATTCAAAGAGTTTCATGGCATAGGTAAAAAAGATTGTCGTGGCTAAGAGCGGATGAATATTTTCTGATGTTTAAATGTTTTATAAAATCAATTTTTAGTGTTTAGGTTTTCGAAGATGTTGTTTTATGAACTGTATTTGAAGATTGTTTATCTGATTGGTCTAGCTTTATATTTCAGTTCAATCTAAATTCATTTCCGTGAGGAAATTATTTGTCCTGAATTAGTATTTTTGTTGTTGCATTTCTATAAACGAAGCACTTCTTATGATGATACTGTTATGACATTTAAAGATAGAAGTGGATTTGATGTTGGTGTAAATTGTTGCACTGATGTTAGTGATGCTACTGGATTGCAGTTGTTGTCTATTCCTAAGTCGATGCTGATGAAGCAGACGTCACTAAAGCCATTCCAGACGTCTCCGACGGCCCGCAACTGTCCTTTGTTTTCCTGGTGTATATGCTTTTATTATCTAATGTTTGTGTTTCTTTTTCTTTTAAAGACAGCAGTCTGGTTCGAGAGTTATTTAGCTGTTATTTCATGCAGCTAAATAACAGCTGTTATTAGCGGTTATTTCATGCAGACTGAATAATGTGCTGGATTTGGTGGTTGTCTTAGTTGTTGTCAGAGTTTGTGTTGCGACGGATTGGTTGTTCTTGTTTTCCCATGAGCCACAGTCGAGCAGATCAGTGATCAAAGACGCCCCAACCATGATCACTCCGTCTTTTTTCTTCCAGACATTGTGTAGTTGAGGGGAATTATTCAACACCCATATACTTTTAAGGAGATTATTTGCTATTTCTTGCAGATCGAGCAATCACATAGGAACCTACTCATTTGTCTCAAGCGTTAGTAGAATTAATTGCGATTGCTAGTAGTGGGTCCGTATAAGTAGTGATCTGTGGTACTAGTATTAGGTACGAGCCATCGTTGATGTAACATGGACATACTGCAAGTGGCACTGCTGACGGAATTGTTAGGGAGTCGGACAAAATGTTTTGAGATATTTAGTTACGATACTTTTGAGTTCAAATCAAACCACTTTTGATAAGTACTAGTCAACTCGGGTCAAAATAATTCCATATAATAATGTCACAAATTTGAGCTCTAAAATCTATGCTTGAAAACAATACTTTTCATGCTAAACAATGAACTGGTGATAGTGTTGTTGTTGTTGTCTAACTCTAGTGTAGCCCTGATTGAACAGACCTACAACAAAGCCCGTATTTTGTTTCACATAGTACTCATTAAGTGCGTCTATCTTTTAAGGCTGTAGGGTTTCATATGTGGTAGATGTGGCTGCTCCATCTTGATGGCCGAGTGACTTATTATGGAGTTGACTGTTATGGTGAAGGTGCTATGCGTGTTGGCAGCAGTATTTTTAGTTTGCCATCGTTGAGTGTAAAAGTGGTGACGGCAATAATGGTAATTTTTTTTAGAATGATGGTGGTGATTGTTATTATACATGATGGTGGTGATTGTTATTATACATGATGCTGCTGTAGGAAAGCAGAAGCAGTAGGAGGGATTGTGATTCATAGTTACAGTGGTAGTGATAATGGTATGGTTTTCATGTTGATAGACACGTTAAGAGTGGGGAAGGTTTCAGTTTATGTGATGGTATCGCTTGCGAGGACCGGTAAAAATTAAACCAAGATAAATTTTGTGGGTTATCTATGCGTTCTTGATAATTTTATTCCTGTACAGAAAGACGTATTGCTTGTTACAAAGCAAGTCAGATGCTTATCCTGGGGGAAAACAAAGATAAGAAATGATGATGAGTAAAATTTTATGTAAAATATAGAAGCAAATTAGCTCGTGTTAATACAGAAATTAAGATAACATCCTTTATCGAATATATATATAACACCTCATATTGTTGCTTAGGAGAAAAGTAGAATTATAAGCAATTATACATATCCTCAGTACTTCACTAAGGCTGTTTTCTTTTTATCGACCCTGGAAGAATGAAAGGCAAAGTTGGTTTTGGCAGGGATTCAAAATTAAAATGTAAAGCGGTGTCAAACAAAATATCATGTGATTTCATGTCTTTTTATGATTTCATTCCGAACGACCCTGGGAGAATTAAAGACAAAAATAATCCTGGCTGGAATTCGAAATCAGAATATAAAGAGATGCGGGACAAAATGCTACGCGGTAATTAGCTACGTCTTTTTATGTTCCAATTCCGAATTCCCAGTGAAGTTCTACTTTGCCTTACATCGTTCCAGAGTCGATTAAATAGTCATAGTGAAATACTGGAGTTCTATCTAATCCATTTTACTCTCCCTCTCAAATTTGACGTCATCTGCCTATATAAGAAATCAGTAATGTTCATGAAAGACTTTTTCATAGCTGCTTGGTTAGGAACTCATCCGAAATTTTATATCCTGATTTGGATATAAAATTCAGAATCTGGTTTGTCAATCTGCTTCTATTACGGGAAATACCAACACTGCTTGTATATTTTTTTTCTTGAATTCTAGCAGATTAAACAGTTGTCAATTCAGCGATGCTCGATGGTGCATTTGTCAAACAAAAGTGATAAAAATGCTACCGCATTACGACCTTACCTAACTGTTACACCAAATCTTTTGAAAGTATCGCCACAAAGTAACGTTTATTGAACGTATAATGTGCTAAACGAATGATATTTTGATATTTCCACAAAGAGAATATGTCGCCATGACTGTTCGGAGGAAGATGAAAAGGAAATGAGTATAAAAGCGATGTGACTGGGGCTGAGCTGAATAAGTGAAAATAAACGTGTAACTGCTGTTTGATAAGCTTATTACTCTGTTTGATATAGATATAAATATATGTATATATTTGAGAGTGTATTCCAAATGTTTCTAGTTTTATTACTTTCGCTATGCTGCAAGAATCAATACCAAATATGTTTGATACACACACACACACAAACGTGCGCGCACGCACATACACACACACAAGACACTTATATGTCATGAGACTGGTAACTTTGAAGTATGCTTTTGCCACCATCGTTAATATCAGGAAATATGACATACATACAATGATTATGATTTAACTTTTATCAAATTTCTTGGTGCTTATACAAAATAAAGAAATGAATACTAATTTAGAAAAAGAAAAATATTTATTACCTTAAAATTCAATTAAATAAAGCAAATATCTCATTTGTATATTTGCTATAAATATATGTTATTAATTTTCTAAATGTCATCAACATAATCACATTATAATTTATCAAAAACACATCTCAGTAAAATTGCATTAAAAAAATGTGACTTTTGAGAAAGTTATTAACATCAAAATTGGTGGTGAGGCACCACACTGAATATGCACACATCCTGCATCTCTTATGATGGTAAGATGAACACTAACATTATAATAAATTATGCACACACGTATGTGCATATGTGTTTGTGTGCGCGCACGATTTATTCAAGGCTGAGCCTGAATCGAAGTGAGCCGTTAATCAAATTTCACGTTCCACATCGTCAGTCAACTGGTGGTGGTGGTGGCGGGGGTTAGGGTTAATAGGGATGATAACCAGATAAAAGTCTTGATTATATTTATAGCAGGACATTTTCACCCGAAAAACTGGGTAACGATACTACCATCTCTACCCGTACAACGACACTAATGATATCGAATTAAAGAGTACATTGAAAAAAAGAATGGAGATTTTCTGGATAGAATTGATTAAGGGTAGTGAGGGGGAATATTCTTAAAAAATGACCGAGAATGGTGATGTTAAGCCTGTTGGGTGGTTAGGTGTTGTGAGCTTTGAAAGTAATAAATCAACTGTAAAGGATTGAGATGTGACTTGACTTATTTCAGGGAAGAGGGTACGTGTGGTAAGTGTATATAATTTAAGAAAGGTCACACATACATGCGCACATATTTGCAAACGAATGAATTTTCTTCTGCTTTTACTGTATGGATAAAACTTGACCCCTTCAGATGAAATAATAAAGCAAAAAGTAAAATGTGCCCATTCGTTGTTATCTTGAAGAATAGTTGTCCTTTTTTTTCTTTAAGTTGGCACACAATTTTTCAGTACCTCACTAGAAGATAAAGCAATTTCCAGACCCAAGGATGATTTGAATGGCTAGTTTAAAATTCTCCGATTATTTTTTAACGGTTCAAGAATACTGTAAAACCGATCGTTTGTTCAACGTTCCCACTGATATAATTTCTATTAAATACTATATATTCACGCTGAAAATAGAATCGAATTGTTAAATGCTTCAAAGTGGACAACAAATATCTACTTTTAGCTTAACTGTCTTAAGTTCAGTACCACGAAGGAAATTCATTGTATATTTGATCAGTACAATTAAATCTGTTGAGTGATTTAATAGCACTGCTAACACAGTATGACGCAGGACTGACTTATAAAGCGTTTTATATACTTTATAGCATATTATGGTTGCATAACGAAATACGATATCCCTACAAGTAATTAATCTATACGATCAGGTTCAATTAACTTTCGTAAAATGGGACGAGAGAATGCAAGAATATTTCATTAGATTGCTTTTCTATACAACTGATAATTTATCTCTAATCCGCTTCTTTATATGCAACTGTAATTAAACACAGATTTTCTTTTTACGAGCCGGTAAGAACTTTAGTGGTATTAACAAAAATTCTATTATAGCTTACCACACTATTTATAAACGCTAAAATAAGCAGCTACCTATTTTCCAACTCTTCTCATGAAACTAATTCATATTGATATCCTCCCGCCTAATCATACAGTGATGATATGGCTAATTTCATATTGATAGATAATGTTTCGACTGGCTCATTATTCGAGTTGTTAAAATCACTAAATCACTCATAGACATAACTGCCTTGTAAGTATTTACTATCTAACGTCGATCGTTGAGCAGGTAATCAGTTTGTCTAGTTTCATTAGAAGAAGCCATAAAAACAAACACGATAAATGAACATCGTATATCACACTAAACCATAAAAATACACACAAGCTTACTTATACAGACACATCAGTTATACACCAACACACAAAAAGGGAGAACAGTTACATATATACACATTTACGCAGACAAGCAGGCAGGCAGGCACACACACACACAAACACACACACACATATACATACATACATACATACATACATACATACATACATACATACATACAACATGTACATCAGCGTGTCTGCATCAAGATGTGTGAAAGTTTTGAAGGTATAAATCTGATTTGTTTTAGCGTTTTGGTAAAATATGGGCGAATATCCAAACTAAATTTACACCTGTTTGAGGAATATGATTCTATAAATATTAACGTTTTGGTAAATGTTAAAAATATCACTCGAGATAATAAAAATAGCCTCGAACTTAGTCGGTGAAGGTCACAAGATTATGCGTTAGACGTAGGTATTCGTTAAAAGCAGACATATTACACACACAAACACACATACATACACACACACACGCACACACACACACATGCGCACACACATACACACATACAGACATACGAAAACAAAATGGAAAAAGAATGTAGCTTCATAACTTTCTTTTATAGTATTTAAAGGCTGTTTAGAAAGTGGGCCAAGATAAATATTTTAAGAAATGATGACTTTTTAAAAGCCTTTGGCGCAAAGCCAACGTGTGGAACAGTTGGATTGACGCAGTAAATTTCTGGTACATATTTTATCTGTAAATAAAAGGAAATAATTCAGACTAAGATTTGATGCTGAAACTAAATACTGCAATGCACTCTAACGTATTTTAGTTCGGTGCTTTCATAGTTACAGTCAATCTTAATATTTAAACGTACCAGTCAATTACTTGGATCGATATAATCGATACCCCTCTTCTTCTCAAAATTGTTGGTCTTGTCTACGGCAAAAGCAAGCACCAAGCAGTTATTATTATTATTATTATTATTATTATTGTTGTTGTTGTTGTTGTTGTTGTTGTTATTATTATTATTTCCTACTCTATGCACAAGGCCCGAATTTTTTGGGGACGGGGCTAGCCGATTAGATCGACCTCAGCACGCAACTGGTACTTAATTTATCAACACCGAAAGGATGAAAGGCAAAGTCGACCTCAACGGAATTTGAACTCAGAACGTAAAGACTGACGAAATACTGCTAAGCATTTCACCAGGCATGATAACGTTTCTCCCAGCTCGCCTTATTATTATTTTTATTATTATTATTATTATTATTATTATTATTATTATTATTATTATTATTATTATTATTATTATTATTATTATCATTATTATCTAAGGCAGCGAGCTGGCAGAATCATTAGCACGCCGGGCAAAATGCTTAGCAATATTTCGCTCGTCACTACGTTCTGAGTTCACATTCCGCCGAAGTTCACTTTGCCTTTCATCCTTTTGAGGTCGATAAATTAAGTATAAGTGAAACACTGGGGTCGATGTAACCAACTAGTCTCCTCCTCACAAATTCCAGGCGTTGTGCCTTTTGAAGAAAGGATTATTATCATCATCATCATCATCATCACCATCATCATCATTGGATTGGAAGAATCGTTAGCGCGTCTGACAAAGTGCTTTGCCGTATTTTATGGCTCTTTATGTTCTAAATGAAAATCCTGCCGAGGTCAGCTTTGCCTTTCATCCTTTCGGAGTCGATGAAATAGAGTACGAGTCAGGTGCAGGAATACATCTAATCGACTAAGATTTCCTCTCACATCTGTTGGCCTTGTGCCTAAATCAGGTACCACCACCACCACCACCACCACCACACCACCACCACCACTACTACTACTACTACTACTACTACTACTACTACTACTACTACTACTACTACTACTACTACTACTACTGCTGCTGCTGCTGTGCTGCTGCTGCTGCTGCTACTGCTGTTAATACCACCACCACCACCACCACCACCACCACCACGGAGTCTGGTTTGGTCCAGACCTCCAAGTGGAGAAGAATTGGGACGAGGCGAAGAGCATAGTAACCTATTCCGTCCAGAAATAAGCCGAAGGAAAACCATTCCTCCAATGTCGGGCAGAGATGTCGGAAGATTACATCGCCTCCATCATACATTATTGCCTGACCATCGTGTCTCGCCACAGATCATGTGTTACTGGAATGGAGCACCTGCCCATCCGCTTTCTGTTGAGGAGACGCGTTCTATGGGTCAGGCTCTTCATTTGTTTTCAACACCCGCTGAGCAGAGGATTGGGGATGTTGTAGATCAGTGGTTCCCAAACTTTTTCGGGATGCCACCCCCTTGGTACCCAGGTCACATTCCTAGCGCTCCCACCCTACGTACCACCACAAACATAAACTACGTTCTGCATCAAATTCAAGACAACTGTATTTCACAAATAAAACCTAACCTAATAAACCGATTATTTTGTTGTTCTTATATCCACCTCCCTCCTTTGGCCACCCCCTTATCGCCCCCACTTTTCTTCAGGCCCCACCAGATCTTTTCATCTACCCAGAGGGATAGTACCGTTCACTTTGGGAACCACTACTGTAGATGATGATGATGCACAGACATGCACTGAGGGTGCGTTACTCCAGCGTTTCATTCACAGTGAGCAGTCTTGGATCAAGTAGTGAGGACGTAAAAATACGGAGAGAACTCAAATGGTTTGGAGAGAGTAAATTTGATTAAGATTGATTCTATTGGGTTGGCAACTAAGTTCCCGCGTTTTTTTTTTTAATTTTGGAATTTATTACGCTTTTAAATTTTGGAATCTATTTTTTTCGAGAATTCTATTTTTGAATCATTTTGGAATCCATTTTGTTATTTTTTCTAGTTAATTTTAGTTAATTTTTGTTTAATGGAATGTCAAGTTAAGAAAAGCGAGCATTTTCGACACCTCCTTCATTCTGCTTTTAATCAAGGTTCTAAGGCCGCAAAAGCTGCTCGCGACATTTGTGCTGTGTATGGAGAGGATGCCATAGCTGAAAGAACCGCTCGTGATGGG
>NC_042998.1:107127701-107165201 GCF_006345805.1 Octopus sinensis | reverse complement strand
GATTTTGTAGATGAGTGTTCCAGTTATTTGGTCAATTGAAATACCTAATTTAAGTTCTAGCTAGTCATAATGACTGCGTATTTCACAAATATGTGTACATTTTACTTTAACGTAAACCTTAAGTAGAATCAGCGTGGTATGGAGTGTGATAAAGCAGGTTGTTAAATGGACTTGAACAGTGTTTCAATCAGTCCAGTTTTACTCGCAAAACTTTGGTCAACTCGACGCTATTGTAAAAAATATTTTGGAAAAAAAAAATCATGAAGAGCAATCGAGCCCAAAACTTCATGATAGTGAGGCGAACTTCTTAACCATTCGTTTATACCTGCACACATTGATCTGTAATGTTTATGATCGCATACACGATAAACAATCAAAATGTTAATCAACTTTTCAAACATCAACCAGCGAGAGATATAGATAAAACCCCACTCAAGTCAAGAACTTTCTGTGATAGGAAAAGTACGTGTCAGAGCTCGGGTTTTTTTTTGTGCTGTTATATCAGAGAGCTATCGAGATGGGAAATTGACCCCTGTTCGTATGGGGCTAGAGGTCTACTTTATTACTTGGAGAAAAGATGACTGATCGACGTAGTCTGGAATATATATTTCGGTGTCATTTCTTTCTGAGTTTAAATCAAGCCGGTTGTGATTTTATATACCGTCCCATAGGTATCAATAAAATAGTTTGATGGGTGGCTGTCCATAGAAAAGAAATGAATGCCATAAATTCCAAAGCATAGAAGTTTTCGTTAAAATAAACTTAAGTTTTAAACTAGAATCTCTCCATTTACTAATGACTAAATTGTAATAAATAATTGAAAGGAAAACAAATTAGAATGATATAATTCAAATTCTCTCTGCATAATCGATTCAAGAAATGGCCTGCATTCTACTTACCACTCGTGCAAGTTTCTATAATTTGGCAAAATACTTTGAAAGAAAGTTAACCAAAGATTTTTTTTTGCATATGGAACAAATAGAAACATGGAAATGCTATTTTTTCTAAAGAAAAGGTAAAAACTATCAAGATATTTTCAAATAACAAACCACACACACACACACACACACACACACACACACACACACACACACATTCGACTATGTAAGAAATAAATGAACGACAAAAACAGCTATGCAAATAAATATCAAGTATATTTCTTCAATTAAAATGAAAGAAAAGCAAAATTGATAATTTTGAAGAAAATATCCAGTCAGTTTTATTTGATTTATTTTATGTTCATTTAGAATCAATAAGATGAATTGGCAAGAAGGGAAGTAAAGAAGAATTTCTTCTTTTAATCATCACCTGATAACTGTTTGTTTTCACTTTGTTTTATAAAATTATATTTTATAATTAGATTCTTCTCTTTGATTACTCCAATTATAGAGTTATAATCATCATTGTCAATATCATTGTCAACGACGAACAAATAAGGAAGTCTGTACATGGATACTAGAACTGCAAGAAAAAGCAGCTATCTTTTCCCTCTAACCAAACCACATCACCTTAAAATAGAACAGCACTGGAAATTATGATTCTACAAACGCTGTTTGAAAAACAAAACGGGATGGTAAAGGCTGGAATGCCTTGGCCATCCCATAGGTTGTTTTATCACAGGCAACATGCGGTAGAATGTGAAGGAAACTGTCTGTATGTATTGTATATCGGCGATCACTGGAGTATACAAGACAAGCTCAACATTAATTTCATTCCTATGAAGATATTTTGGTTTTCCTAAGTATCCGCTTAGTTTTGTGAAATATTTGACACTTAACACCTGCAATGTCTGCTTTGTATTCGGGAGACTAAAACTGTTTCCTTGTTACTCTATCTAATACCAAATTGCGATTTAGCACAAATTAATATGCATTGTTAATGATACAGGCGAATTCAAAGACCCAGTTTTCGACAACGACATTACTACTACTACTACTAATCCTTTCTACTATAGGCACTGAAAATTTTGGGGAGGGGACTAGTCGATTACATAGACTCCGATTTTTCACTGGTACTTAATTTATCGACCCTGGAAGAATGAAAGGTAAAGTCGACCTCGGCGAAATTTGAACTCAGCGACTGGCGAAATACATCCAAGTATTTCGTCCGGCGCGTTAACGATTCTACCACCTCGCGCCTTAAACTACAGCCAATGATAAGTTGATATTTTATTTATACAGTTAATAACTTTAGAAAAGGTATGATCATCACCTCATCTAAAGTTATAGCCTACTACCTAGATAAAAATATACATATATAATCAATATCTTATTTTGAAAATATCGTCCCGCTTTTTTCTGTCCTTTTCTCTCTTTTGTCGGCTTGATGAGTCAGCATGAATTGTCATAGTGACGGGAAACAAATTACTAATCGTCCAATATATCGATCAGACCATGACGCTTCAATTTTCTAAGTATTATTATTAAGAGGACAGCAGAGGAATGGGATGGCAGAATCATTAGAGTGTCGGGAAAAAAAAATAATAAACAACGTTTCACTGCGTTTGTTCTGGCTGATTACACTCTGAGTTCAAATCTTGCCAAGTTCAGCGTTACCTGTTATTCTTTCAGGGTCGTTAGTATAAAGTCACAGGCAAGTATTAGAGCCAACGGAATCGACTAAACCAAGCTCATCAAAATTACTGGTTTTGTGCTTAAATCAGAAACGTTAAAATGTATCTAGAAACTGCAAGGCGGTCTTTAGGTACAGTCGTTAACATTCTGAATTCAAATCACGCTGAAGTCAACTTTACCTTTCATTCCTCTAGGATTGATAAAATACAATATCAGTGAACTACTGCTGTCAGTTTAATCAATCATTCCCTACCCTCAAAACTGTTGGCCTTCGCCTAAATTAGAAATTACCGAAGGCGTTAAGCTGGCAGGATCGTCAGCAGTATTTGTTTTGTCATCCATGGCTATGGATCCATCTTTCACTGAAGCCAGTTTTTCCTTTTCATCCTTTTGAAGTAAATAAATTTAAGCACTAGTCAAGTAGTGGGTTTGATATAATCGATTATTCCACAGTTGGGGGCTGTGTAGATGTAAGAAATCGCTATTGTTAAGAGGAATTGGGGATGGCGGAATCAGAAGGGTTTGGACAAAAAAAATGTTTACTTCTGATTATTCTAATGTTGATAAAAGAAAATACCACTAATGTAGCCGGGTGGATTTTATCGAGTGTATACTCTCCCAAACATGTGTGGTCTTGTGCCCACTTCAGAAATCATCATTATTCTCAAGGGCATGGTGGATGGCAGAATCAATTGGACAAAATGCTATGTAACATTTACTTACGTATGAGCAGTGGATGGAATAATTAATAGAATTGGCGGTGTAGCGGACAAAATTTCTCAGTCATCTTTCCAGGATTGATAAAGTTACTAGTTTCGTTTAATCGAATTTACTACTCCACCAGGTTTGAGGTTTGTGCCTGTGTTAACTATCAATATTATTAAGATTAGGACTGCGGATTGTTTCGCCGCGGTCTACTTTGCTTTTTATTCCTCCGAGGCTGATAAAATAATAAGTACCTGTCAAATGTTTGGGTCAATGTAATCTATTACATTGTCCATTAAAAAATTGTGGCCTTGTGCCTATGTTAACAATAATTATTATTACTGGAGCAATATACTTTGCAAATCGTACGGGGGGGAGTTGTATTGATGCTGATGGTTCTGTTCATTGTTGGCTGGCAAAGGATGTTGGGATTAGAGTGATCACTACGATGATAATTCTGTTTATGAATTCTGTAGCTACGGAAGGGGTGTCCATATGTATACGATGTTTGTGTTTGTGACTGTGTTGGCAGTTGCATTCAAAAAGAGAAAACATTGTCGATAGTACGGAGAATATATTAACAAGTATTAAAACAGAAGTTATGATGCAATAAACCATACTAACAGAACAATTACTACTTTGTTGACGTGAGCATTTTCAGAAAGGCCATCCAGTGAGCATAATAACAACTTACAAACACAGGAAGAGATTACTGTTACATAAAATGAAAGTAAAAACATCAAAAGAAAAAAAAATAACTCTATAATAGCTTAAGTAAAAAAAAGTAATTAAGGAAGCAAATGTTCTTCTGATCCTTGATACTGCTATAATGGCACCATATAGAACGATAATATTATATTTTATAAAATGGAAGCATAATACTTTAGTGAAAGAGAAATGGAAAGTTAATATATTCCATCAATTCCCAAAGATTTTATGAAATAAGAATTGCTTTACCACCTTAGGAATGGAAGCCAAGCTGTCTATTATACTGCATTATTATTAGTATCCCTGATTTTTGTTCCTTTTTCCATAATGAAGAGGTGAATTTTTTTAGAGCCCTGTCAAAGTGAAACTGCATAAAAAATATGTCTCTCTTTTATTACAAACTTCATTTGTAAACATTAATTTGACATTGATGAAACCATTAATCCAGATACGTCTTTTTCAATCCTCTTTCTTTTCTCTTTCCATCGTTTTCTTTCCTTATTCCTTTCTGTAGAAGACCGTAAGCCCGAAATGTCAAAGACTCTTCCATTTTTCCTGAACATTCAGTAATACACCCTGTTTGTTGTACCCTCGCCTGTCTCTGTCATCTGCTTTTTGTTTTTGTACGATTTTGAATAACACCCCCACAACCACACCCCCTATCTATCTATCTATCTATCTATCTATCTATCTATCTATCTATCTATCTATCTATCTATCTATACATACATACATACATACATACATACATACATACATACATACATACATACATACATACATACATACATACAATAGAACAAATTTCAAGCACTCTACTTTCGAATATGCGCTTACATTGCTTTATTTCAGAGACTTTAAATATCTACTAAAGATTTAGCAATTCGTTGTAAAAACCCAATATTTGTGATTTATTTCATTTAATTGCTGTTACAAAACGATCATTCAGTAAAAAGTAGCTAATAACATTAAAATGCAAACTGGCTATGATTCGGAAGAGTGAAACAGTGTTAAATGCAGATTGCCTACGGTAAGGGGAAACGGTAGTTGGATTGGATTTTCTTTCCTAAAGAAGAAAATTACTTAAGACAGAAAAAAAAAAAACTTCTTCCTACTATAGGCAAAAAACCTGAAATTTTGAGCAAAGGAACTAGCCAAATACTGACCCCAGTTTTCATGAAGCCCGAAGGAATGCCACTAAGCATTTTTTCGGGCGCAGTAACGATCCTGCCAGCTCGTCACCCTGCTTGATACGGGAATTATGAAGCTTATAAACGTCTTAGTGATATAAAAACTAATGTTATTGTATGTAAATATTAAGCTGGCAGAAACATTAGCACGCCGGGTGATATGCTTAGCGGTATTTGGTCTGTCTTTATATTCTGAGTTAAATTCCGCCGAGGTCGACTTTGCTTTTCATTCTTTCGGGGTCGATAACTTAAGTACCAGTTGTGTACTGGGGTCGATCTAATCGACTGGCACCCCCCCCCCCCAAAAAAAAAATTTCGGGCATTGTGCCTAGAGTAGAAAAGAATATTTAACGATAATGTTAATATTCTCTCTACTAAAGGTAGAAGGCTTGAAATTTTGGAGGAGGGGGAGAGTCAATTACATCGATCCCGAGTATATCAATGTATTTATGGCACAAGCAATAACATTGCTACAACTAGAAGTAATAGGAAAACAAGTGTATTGTGCTATCAAATTACTTGCTTTAAAGGAATTAAACTGACGACAGTAAAATAATTTTATATCGCATGCGAAAGTTAACAACTGATAGACCACCAGATTTATCATTAGATTATAAATGGTATTATTAATGTGGAATTTTCCAGCGAGGAAAAAGAATCAGAAAACAGTTTCCCCTCATTCCCTCATTACTTTTTCTGTTTGAAATGCATGGACGGGAAAGTTACGTCGCGAGGTTATACCACTTGTGATTGATTGTTCGGATGGAAAAATGGCTAAAAAGTTAAAAAGCTAATTTAAAGACAGTTATCTTAACTCTATGATCCTAGAGTTCACATGTTGAGACATAAGGCAACGTATATTTTATTTGAAATTCAATCATTATCGGACAAAATAAACGAAGTATTGTAAATTGATTAATTTCTTTAGGTTAAGAATTAGACAGCATCATTCATTCAGATGTTGTTTATTCTTTGTCAAATAAGAAGGTTCTATTTCAAACTTCACCTATGCTACATCAAAATAAAAAGTTCTCAGAAACCAAATAAACAACTAGAAATCTAATTGTCAGAGTAGATATTACTTTGAATTTAATCAGAAAACTCATCACGAGCTCCAGTCAAACAATTCTATCTTCATTGTTAAGTTTAAATGCTATTAAGACTGACAGATTATATATGTGAAGGTAGAATACGAGGTATGTTCATAAAGTATCTGACTCTATTTTCCTGCCAAAACTAATGCCGCTTGGGCAAAATGTTTTGGGTGGGAGGTGACTCCATCATTCCGGCGCATGTGTGAAAATTTGCAGGTGGTGTCAGTTCTTGGCTGTTACACCTACAGTACAGACGTGTAGTACGTGCACCTCGGATTTTCGTTTTCATGGAAGATGACCGAATGCATCGAGCAGAGACCATAAATCTATGTCTCATTGGCAGTGAGAATGGTCATCATGAAACCTGGGCCGTGGTTTGTACACTCCAGCATGTCTTGAGCGATTTCCTTGCGGAGTTGCTTTTGCTACCCCGCCAACACTTTGGGAACGAATTTCGCAGACACTCAGCTTGCACAGATCCTCTGTTAAAATAGAACCCACTGATTCTTTGGGTATTCCCACTTCGTCGGCAATTTCCTGGATTGTTACACGAAAGTCTTGTGTGACTATTTGCCGAACCTTCTCAATCGGCTCCTCATTTCGGCTTGTGGATGGTCTGCTTGAGCGTGCCTCATTCTCTGCTGAAGTGAGGCCACGTTTGAAGCAATTCTGCCACTCCTTGATCTGAGTTTTGCCCATGACATCCTCTCCAAAAGCCTGCAAAATATTTTGGCAAGACTTGATGCAATATCTCTGCTCGATGCGTTCGGTGAAAATGAAAATCTGACGAGTGCGCACTAAATGTCTATACTATAGGCGTAACACCCGGGAACGACGCAGTCTATAGGCGGGAAAATGTTCATGCATGCGCAGGAAGGGTAGCGTTTGTCTCCCACTCAAAGGACTTTGCTCACGCGGCATTAGTTTCGGTGGGAAAATATTAAGTCGGATACTTTTTGAATGCACCTCGTAGTCTCCGCAAATACTGAAATCGTGTAGGTTTCGTGCGTTTAGACGTTGTCCGAGGAATAGTTAAAATATAAACGAGCAACCAACGAAAAGGAAAGCATATAAATATTGACATATAGCATTAGCACAAGGCTATAAACTTTGGGGAAAGTAGAGACGATTAAATCGTCCCCTAGTAATTGAATGCTACTTTATGTAAGCGACCTTCCCACAAAATGAAAGTCAATATTGATCTCAATAAGATTTGAACTTAGAGTAAGTATTAAAAACGCAATGTTGATAAAATTCTTAATCAATACTATGATGGTCGTCTTTGTAATACAGAAATTGAATAGCTTATTATTTATGCATTATCCACCATCTTTGTTTTAATTTATTTTGGTCGTAAAGTACAAATATTGTTGTTAAAAATAGCTTCCCCCTGCAACTGGCCTTGAGTTATCAAACAAAATGAAATTCACTAAAACTAATCATTGTCTTCAATCCATAATATATAATAACACTTGCTTCAGGGCAATATTCACATGCGAAATATAACTATAGTGATATGTATAGCACCATCTTACATGCAGATTTTTTTGTAGTTATTGAAATACTATAACTGTTTTATTTATTTGTTTATTTCTTTATATTTTACTTTCACCGAATGGGCGCCTGTTCCATATATTGACTAGAAATGGCAATAATTATTTTTGAGTTGAGAACACGAATAATAGCATTATCAGCAAATCAAATGTACTACCAACTAATCAGTCAATCTTCAGAAAAATTGCAAACCTACACGTACATGTTCTAAGAATTCGCTTTACAACCACCTGATCCCTGGTTCAATCCCACAAGTCGGTACATTGGGAGAGTTTAACTCCGTTATAAGCTTCAAACAATCGATCAATTTGTGAATGATATCTGATATATATATATATATATATATATTGATAAAAATGATAAGATAACAAAAGAATGAAAGAGACCTCGATATTATCTGAATATATACACACACACATGCACACAAATACATTTACATACATACACGCACAAACACACATACACACGTACACATTCAGACACACACACACACACACACACACACACACACACACACACATACATATATATACATACGAGGGGAGCTGGAAGGTTCCTGATTTCAAGGGTGTTGCGAAAGGCCTGGCTGGAGGCCCAACCTTCCGAGTCTTTTTACAGAGTTTAGAAAAACTGAAGGACCGCAGCAATAAGTGTTTGAATCTGAGAGGAAGTATGTTGAATACAATCATAATTGACAGATCCTCCTGTATATTCTTTTACTCAAAGCCAGGAACTTTTCAACACCCCTCGTATACACAGACACAGACATACACACACATTCACACACATATTTGTGTGTGTGTGTGTGTGTGTGTGTATCTTTGTGTCTCTGTTTGTCCCCTACTACCGCTTGACAACCGGTGTTGGTGGGTTCACCTATTTGTAAATTAGCGATTCGGCAAAAGTGACCGATACAATAAGTACTAGGTTTAAAAACTATAAAAATATACTACCGCCAACTCATTCGACTAAGAATTCTTCAAGGCGGTGCTCCAGCATGGCCACAGTCCAATGATGACTGGAACAAGTAAAAGATAAAAGATATATTTATATATGTATGTATATGTTTGTGTGTTTGTGTTTGTCCCCTCCACCATCGCTTGACAACCGATGCTGGTGTGTTTACGTCTCCGCAACTTAGCGGTTCGGCAAAAGAAACCGATAGAATAAGTACTAGGCTTACAAAGAATAAGTCTTGGGGTCGATTCGTTCGACTAAAGGCGGTGCTCCAGCATGGCCGCAGTCAAATTACTGAAGCAAGCAAGAGAATATGATAATACTTTTATTTTAGTTGTTTACTCTATTTTACTCTTGTTTATACTCTTATACATTCAAAGTTCATAAATTTCCAGTTGAAATTCTGAAAGCAGATGGAGATCATATTTCATCTGAAATTCATAACCTGATAACTCGAGTTTGGAATGAATTTTCTGTGCCACAAGAATGGATAAATGGCATTCTAATCTCTGTATACAAGGGTAAGAGCCCGAAAGCAGTGTGTAGTAATTCTAGAGGGATAACTCTTCATACCGGGAAGATAATTTCAAGGATCATGTTAGATCGTCTTGTTGGGAATGTCTTCATATGTGATTCCTGAAGAACAGTGTGGTTTCAGACCTGAGCGAAGAACAATGGACATGATATTTTCTGTGAGGCAGGTTCAAGAGAAATGCTTAGAGGAATAAATGCCACTATTTTAGGTCTTTATAGATTTAACTAAGGCATTCGACACGGTAAAGCGGGAGGCACTGTGAATTGTTTTGTGTAAACCTGGTTGTCCAACACATTTTGTAAGCATCTTTAAAGAACTACACAGGAACATGAAAGCTCAGGTAGTCTTTAATGGGGAGCTATCTCATGAATTTTCGGTGGACAACGGTGTCAAACAGGGAGATATTCCTGCCCCTATAATTTTCTCTATTTATTTTGCTGCATTACTTTGGTATGCTTTCAAGTATTGCAACAAGGGAATCGAAATCAGATTTCGGACATCTGGTGGTATTTTTAATTTGACCCGGTTTGACTGCAAAGCAAAGACTTTCAAAATACTTGTTAGAGAATTGATGTTGATATGTTGGCACACTCAGAGGGGGAAATGCAGCATTTAATGGACAGACTTTTCCACTGCATGTATACATTTCGGACTGACAATTAGTTTGGGGAAAACCAAAGCAATGTTTACTACCGTGCGAGGACAAACATTCTGAACCAAACATGTTTGTAAGTGGAACAATGGAACAAGATTAGAAGTCGTTGACATCTTTGTTTACCTAGGAAGCATACTGTCAAGAGATGGTAGTCTTGATGCAGAGATATACAATCGAATGAGGAAGGGAAGTGTTGCATTTAGAAAGCTTTCATCCTTTCATCTGATGGTATGTATGTATATACGTACGTACGTACGTATGTATGTATGTATGTATGTATGTATGTATGTATGTATGTATGTATGTATGTATGTATGTATGTATGTAAGCGAACATGGACCTAGGCAATTCAAATGTTAGGTCATCTAAGAGAGATATTGAATTCTTGGTGGTGTATACCAACTTGACCAGGTAGCCGATGCTATGACATTCTCTCAGAGTAAAACTGAAAAATAAATGGCAACAGGAACATCATCATCATTATCGCCATCGTTTATTATTATTATTATTATTATTATTATTATTATTATTATTATATTATTATTATTATTATTATTATTATTATTATTATTATTATTATTATCATTATTATTATTATTATTATTATTATGACGGTGAGCTGGTAGAATCGTTAGCTCGCCGGGCAAAACACTTAGCGGCGTTTCGTTCGCCTTTACGTTCTGAGTTGAAATTCCGCCGAGGACATCTTTGCCTTTCATCTGTTCGGGGTCGATAAAATAAAGCACCAGTTGAACACTGGGGTCGATATAATCTATTTATCCCCCACCCCGCTTGTGCCAAAATTTGAAACCAATATTATTATTATTAATGTTCATTGTCGTAGCTGAACCTGTTTCAGGAACTCGGTACGAGCAAGTTTGTGTATGTTCTCCTTCCAAAGTGCGTTTGTCAGTTTTATGGTTTTATCTTGTGTATGTCGTGTATGTGTGTGTGTATTTATCAACACATACACACACACACACACACACACACACACACACACACACACACACACACACACCACACACACACACACACACACACACAACAAGGCTAATGTAAATATACAAGTTCAGAAATGAGATAAATCGATTCTATTGACTGGTATTTTAGCAATCTCTTTGGAATTAAAGACAAAGTTGACCTTGGTGTCATTTGAACTAGAAAGTGAAGACCCGTAATTAAATACTGCTCTAACGATTCTGTCAGTCCACCGTCCAAGTATACATTAATAATAATAATAATAATAATAATAATAATAATAATAATAATAATAATAATAATAATAATAGTGATAACGATGATAATAATGATGATAATAATAATGATAATAATAATGGTTAGATTCAAGGTTAACATTTCCTGCTTTGTGAATAATAAACCGATTCGGTTTAATATCATTATATTAATAATGGAGGATCGTAAGCATCCCTTTCTATCAGCAAGTTTGGTTAACAATAACGTCAAATGCAGAAATATCGTTTGTAAGGCTTCAGTTGATGATGGTGATGATGACATTGAGATGATTATACGCGCAGAAAAAATCAATCTTTCTGGTTAGTAAAAATGTCTGTGCTGTGATGGAATGATGACGATGACGACGACGACGACAATGAGACGGCGACAACCGACGGCAACGATAGTATTGATGATGATGATGATGATGATGATAATGAAGAAGATGAGGATGATGAGGATGATGATGAGGATGATGATGATGATGAAGAAGAAGAAGAAAAAGATGGTGATGATGATGATGATGATGATGATGATGATAACGAGAATGAGGATGATGATGATGTCGGTGATGTGATACTGAGGACGACAATGGTGCTATTGATGACGGAGATGTTAATGGTCGATGATTTTGATGATTAAGAATGGCAGATATATTTTCGAAGGTTGTTTAAAAGAACCTTTCCATCGTTGTTTATAATGTTGTTGTTGTTGTTGTTGTTGTTGCTGTCATTGTTGCACTAGAGGTAGGGAGGAAATATGATGCTGACATAAAGTAGTGGTCAGAAATTTTATTCCACAGCAGTGAATATAATTTCAATCCCAGCTGTGAAAAATTAATCGATGAAATGACAATTAGTATAAGATGGAGTAGAGTTGGCACCGAAAAAGGCAAAAAAAAAAAAACGAATTCAGGAAGAAGTCAATAAAATAAACAAGTAAAAAACAAAACATGATTAAAATAACAAAAAAAAAGATAAGAAGTGAAGGAGAAAATATATATAAAAAAGAAAAGGGGTGGAAGGAGGAGGAGCAAGAAATAGCGGGAAAAAAGTGATAAGAAATGAGAGAATGAAGAATTGCGATGAGATATAGAGAGAAAAAAATTTATAATGAAATTGAGAATGACGTAACGACACGGAAAAAATATAAATACATATACTTTTTTGTCGTTATGTCATTCTCAATTGCATTATATATATACATATATATCTATATATCTATATATCTATATAGATATATAGATATATACAGAGAAAGAAAGAAAGAAAGAGAGAGAGAGAAAGAGAGAGAGAGAGAGAGAGAGAGAGAGAGAGAGAGAGAGAGAGAGAGAGAGAGAGAGAGAGAAGGGATAAAAGTAGGAGCCATAAATATCCACGACTAGGTTTAGCACACTGGATTCAGAATTGTTTCGGCATGTTATATCCATAACTTTTACATTAATTTACATATTTATTTGCTTTATTATTAAGACTCCCAGTTTGCGGTATAAAACAAGCTCTAGATTTCTATATACAATGCTCAACTGATTAACAAAGTCTCTCGCTATATCTTTTATCTTTTCCTTGTTTCAGTCATTTGACTCCGGCCATGCTGGGGCACCACCTTGAAGGGTTTTAAGTCGAAGTAATCGACCGCAAGACTCATTTTTTTAAAAAGTCCGCTGTGTATTCTTTTGTTCTCTTTTGCCGAACCGCTAAGTTACAGGAACGTAAACTCCAACACCAGTTGTCAAGCGGTGGTGGAGGGTCAAACAGACAAAAAGACACACACACACGCACACACACACACACACACGCACTCACGCACGCACGCACCCACACATGCACACACACACACCACACACGCACATACACTGACTTCGATGTTTCGGCCAGCCAAGCCATCATCAATCTGAGATGCATTTCGGTTCATGTTGGTTTTATATAGTTTCTGTTCAAATTTTCTAGGGTTGAATGATAATCAAGTTTTGTGGTAGGTTGTGATAGCAAGATGTTATGGAGAAGTTTTATTGATTAACTATGGGGATGTGCTAGTGTTTAGAATTTGTAATCAGGTGTGTCTATTTAAGTGTGTCATCTTCAGGTCATAAGGTTTCACAGAAACATATATTATGTTATTGATCAGCAGATGTGTCACTCGGTGTAGTTGTTAGTTTTTTTGGATATTAATGGGATATTTGACCTTTTCCTTTGAGTATGTGAAGGTTAAATCTTACAGTTCAATCCAGTATTTTAACCTTTGTAATTAGGTGTGTTAACTTGGTATATCAGCTTTTTGGGTTCATAAAAATGCAAGTAGGTAGTATTCTGGTATTATTTAGGGTTTTTCAGCTGTTTCTATTGGGAGAGTGTTGGTTATCACTTAAGCATCTCATAGTGCTGTTAGAATGGAAAATTTGCTAACCAAAGATTTTAGTATTTACAACAGGATGCAGGTAGGTTAAATATTTGTTGGTCGGCATATTTGTCTCCAAGAGATCATTGTTCTTGGAATTACCTGGTTGCTAAACCTTTGTGCTTAGTGAAGTGAAGTTTTTATAAATATTTCTTCTACTGGTTTCAAGCGTGATTATTACAAAAATTCTCCAGAACATTTTGCCATCGCAGACTACTATACAGTCTAAATATCATCCAGTAGAACTCAACCTACCCTAGAAAATTTGAACTTAACAGAAACAACATAAAAATAACATGAATTCAAATGCATGTCAGTTTGATGATGAATTAGCTGACTGAAACATCGAAGTCGCCTTCAATACTATTCTCATAAAAAAATCTATTGAATAATCCTTCAATAAAATGTAAAATTGTTTTCATTACATCATAACAAACATTAGTATATATATATATATATATATATATATATATATATATATTATATATATATATATATAAAGTTAATCCAAACAAGAAAACACAGAAAAAACACCAAAAAAAAACACAGCAACGCGAGGACGTGGAACAATTAAAGTATTATTTGACGCTCAGGAAAGAAGGGAAGGAGGGTTTAACGTTTCGAGCGGAGGTCTTCGTCGGAAACAAGGAGAAGGAAAGATCCGAGAAGGGAAGACAGAGGAAAAAAATATTTTTGCTGGTGGTGCTCAAGAGATCACATGAGATCATATATATATATATATATATATATATATATATATATGTGTGTGTGTGTGTGTGTGTGTGTGTGTGTGTGTGTGTGTGTGCGTTTGTGTGTATGTATGTGTGTATATATATATTTCCCAAAATTATGGAATAGGGTTGATAAAATCTAGGATAGCGTAACCTCGGAAGTAGTAAATTATCCAAACGAGGGGTAGATCGCAAACCTTCAGACTAAGGATACCTTGACTATATGAAGTTTACATTGTCGTTTGGAGATCCCGTGTTAACTCGGTGGGGATTTGATCGATATATATATATATATATATATATATATATATATATATATATATATATATATATATATATACATATATATATATATATTATTCCGTCATTGGATTGTGAATTAGGGGTCACCACATTCAAGGGGTTTAGTCGACTTCTTCGACCCCACTACTTATTTCAATCTGGCACCTATTTTATCGAGTAATATTTTTGTTTGTCCTAAACAAAAACAGACATAAAAAGAAACATTAGTTTTAGACTCAATGTAAAAAAAAACAAACAAAAAAAAACAACTAAACAAAACAATAACAACAACAAAAATCCAAAATAAGAAAAACAAAAAAAATCTCAGAAGCCCCAACGCATACGCACTTGCAGATACATGCTCACCTCGTGAACTCTTGTGGATTCTCGTGTCGTAAACGATTGATGAGGGTTCAGCAACTTCTGTACAGGTGATTTGTTATTATTGAACCGATCATTAGCTCACTCCCTCCCTCCATTAAATCCACATTACCTGTACGAGTTCACTGTTTGTCATACGGCAGATGTAGAAATGATCGCAGTGCAATGTGAAATGAAGTGCTTTACTCATAAAGACAACACACCACCCGGTCCGGAAATCGAAACCATGATCTTGCGATCATAAGTGCAGCACTGGACCACGCGCCTTCAATTTCATACATGCATACATACACACATACATACATACATAGATACATAGATACATACATACATACATACATACATACATACATACATACATACATACATACATAGATACATACATACATACATACATACATACATACATACATACATACATACATACATACATACATATACATACATACATTTCTGTACTCTTTCAATCTACTGAGTTCCACTCACCAGATTTTTGTCCACAGAGAACAAGTCTTGTGTAATTCTGAAATCTTGAATTGGTTTAGATTATTAACTCATAGGATATCAGGATTTCTTTGTATATAAGCATCTCTGTGGAAGCGCAACGCAGATTTTGATCATGCGCGAAATGCAATTATCCCTGGTTATTTAAAATATATGCCGACAGTTATCACAGTTTTGGAGGCCAGAAATATATTTTTCTTCTTTTATTAATCTATTTCTTCTCTCAAGAAATTATACAAGATTTATACAAATACTTTCGCTTCTTTCCAGAGGGTCTACCACATTCCAAATAGTCAATTGCTTATTTCTGCCATCATTTGCATTTTCCGGGTCATGCAGATCGATAGAAAAAGAAAATCTAATTGGCAGCGAGTGCAAAGCAAGATTATATAAAATCTCAGCACTTTTCCCCTTTCCTTTCTTTTCCTTCCTTCCTCTCTTTTTCTTTATTTCTTCTTTCTTTTTTCGTTCATCGTCGTCGTTGCCTTCTCCCTCAATCACCACCAATGCCATCACGACCACCACAACGACAACGATGACAACGACGACGACGACGACCACCACCACCACGCTGCCGCCGCCGCCGCCGCCGCCGCCACAACCGCCGCCGCCGCCACCACCACCACCATTAAATATGATTATTTTTCTCTGACTATCAGATTTCATTTAAAATAATTATAGAGTTTGACGTATAATCAAGTCTATTTGACAGCGATATTTGAAACTTTTGTGACAGCTGAAAAATACAATTTACCTAATGAATAACCAATGACTATTGTTTCATTAGTATTATTATTATTGGCTAGAAAGAAACAAGGTTTGAGTGTATGAAATAGCGCTCAGATCACTGCAAAGTATCACTTTCAATATAGCTGCTAACAATTTTGTAAATTAAACTGACTTAAGAAGTTTATCAAAAATGATATTGTCTCAGAATGATCTCAGTAGTAATGACAACTGCACATGGAACAGTCATCAATATTGCTAACGAATGGACGCATTAACTGTGATGTCTTGAATAATCGAACAAATAATCTGCCTAATTCCTAGGAAAACAATCAGCAGATTTTTTTCACTTCTAACCCTGTCCTTACTGCAAATGTTTTGTTGGGTCGATTGTTGAATTCGATTTTCTGGTTTCTAACTAAACCTGAATATTTATAGCAACTCTACTGTGAGTTTAATAATATTTTCAAAATATTCTTTTCTACCAACTTATATAACAACTAAAATATATTATGCTACGCACACATACAAACACACACAGGCACTCATGTCGATACTGAATCTTGTGCTGATTTCGATGATGAGTTTTTCAGTTGTTCATTATAGTGTAAATGCCTAGGGGTTCCACTAATATATATAAGCGATGTAAGAATGTAGTTCTCTCTTCAATTATCCATAGATGTTATCCTTTCCTCCAATATTTGAAGAAATATTCACATCCGCTGGGCAATCGATCTCTACCGTGGTGCATAACTTTTGCTCCATGCTCCACACAACAATATCTGTCCCGTTGTGCTTATATCAGGTTGCTGTTTTTATTGGGATACTGTATTTTTTATTTTTAGACATGCGGCTACTTTTTGGTTCTGGTGTGCCTTTGATGTGACACTTAGGATAATCCTTCCTGCGAAAAGCATTGCGGACCGTCTTAGTGACAATGTTATGTTTCATGAGAAGGAGGTATCTTGCGGACACATTTGAACAGCTAGTAATGATATGAC
Organism: Octopus sinensis; assembly: GCF_006345805.1. NCBI lineage: Eukaryota > Metazoa > Mollusca > Cephalopoda > Octopoda > Octopodidae > Octopus > Octopus sinensis. The sequence continues at coordinate 107,147,972 of NC_042998.1, read as the reverse complement.
TGATATATTTAACACTGATATGAGACAATTGACACGTCCCATCACAGTGTGGATATTTAGAGACATCCTGATCCCTTTTGCTGATCAGGTGATGTACTTATCTCTGTTTTTGCTGTTCAGTATATGTTGTCTAAGTGGTATTCAAAGGCCGTTTGGACAGATATTATGTCTCTAACTCAGTCCTTTCTTTTAACATAGATCCTCTCAGTGTTACTCTTGATGTAGAAGCTACCGGTCATTGTTAGTATCTTCGCTAATCCTGATGTCCACGTTGCGGATTTCTTCAAGATCCCATTTGTGGGTACTAGCACTGGCACTGCTAAAGCATTGTGGGATACAGTTTTATTGAATGCGGACAGATCTGATTGCCATGTCTTCCAAGATCTGCTGAAATATTCTTTTGTTGCTGTAACAACACCAACATATACAGTAATTCCATCAATTTCAAGGTATTTGTAACATTCAATTCTGGAGATAGACAAGCAAATGATAACAGTGCGCTTCCTTGGTCGACAATCTTTCCTCGTTTGATTATCAAACTTGGACAATTTTTCTGACCCAAATCCATTCTCATATCCCATGAGAATTTTGTAACCAGTTCTAACTACTTTTTAATGTCACAAATATTATTTAAGTAGAACTTTAAAAAGAGTGTGGATGAATGAAATCAATCGTTCTTTTATCTGCTGCTCCTATCAAGTAACCTTTTGTATATCCATAACAAGGCTGACAAGGGGTTCACTGCTAAACAAAAGGCATTACAGATAAGCTGTTTACTTGAACTATTCCTGTTGATAGCCTAATTTTACTAGTGACTATAGTGGTAACTTTTCTTCCTATCCATAGTTCTGTGGGCCATGTTGTCATCCTTAGACTCCTTTCCTTCCTCCTGCCTACTATTCAGTTACTACATTGTGTGTTTTGCTATTTATAATTCTTTTGGCTTCTAGTGTTGTACATGCACCTGATAACCAGTTGACCCTATCTACGCCAGCTTATTCTTTTGAAAAGGTTAACTGTGGCTGTCCTATAGAGTGTGAGCTTTCTATTCCAATAACCGACTATCCTTCCCATGAGATTTCCATTCGGCTGTTTTGCAACAAATGTTAGGAGGGTTTTCCTGCAGGTATTATAAGTTTTGGGGCTGGTGGTGGTGGTTTCCTCTTGATATTATAAGTTTTAGGAGAGATGTTTGCACAGTAGTCACTCTGTATCTCATCTAACCACATTGCATCTTGCTTGTATTCTTTGTTTAAATTCCAATTCCCAAAACAACTCTAGACCATCCAGGTGCGGAGCTTCTATAATCTTGATGGTATGACCTTTCATATTAAGACGCCGCCTGTGGGATTTTGCAAACTTGCATTGATGGCCTTTCGTTCTCGAAGGTTTCTTTCACGACGAAATTGTTCCCTAACTGCTCGCATTTCAAGCTGAAGAGAAATTAACTTGCTCGTTAGTGTTTCTTGTTGATATTTCCCTTAGACTTTAGATAAAATAAGCAATATATTCGGAGGCAATAATAGGTTAGATGAGTACTGAAGAAGGGGAAACAACCACCAAAATATGGCATATACACTCATTACCCCCTTCTGTCTTCAATCATATTGTCTATTTACATCTGAAGTCTCGATACGAAACGTTGTAGCAAGAATCAGTGCTGGCTGTACGTTCTATAGAATATTTGTTAAAACAAAATAATGTGAAGAGCACTGCTGACTCAATAGAACGTGGTACTGACTTATGAAAACATTTAGTATACCTTATAGTATATTGTATTTGCATAACGAAGTGCCACAGACCCACGCATTTTTAATATTTAGATAATCTATCATAAACTTGTAGCTGGTGGTTCGTGAATTTATCAACTTTGCACTTAATGATAGTATCTAGCTGTCAAATACTTATTCTAAGTCTGTCGATATGTGCCTGGAGAGAGGTAATCCATTTTGGTTGTTTCTTCTCACTGCGATCGATCTCCGTTATTCCCGTATATTGGTGAATGGTAAATGCAGCACAATACAGCAGAACATTAGATGTCCAGAAGTTGAGATTTTCAAATCTCTGCTAATTGTTCTTTAGCTACAACATCGCAGATCCATCAGGTCGGTTGGTTTTTCTATCGATTCGTGTGGTAATCGCTCTCTCATGTGATTGTTTATTAATGTAAATAGAAAAGATTTGTTTGAATTTTGCTGTTAAGAGTTCTTTTGATTGTTTATATTCTTCACTCATTATTTCTGTTCACAATCGGTTACTGCTCGTTCGTGTAACGACATGTTCGTTGCAGTTTTCTTATTGTCCCATTGTCACCGTCCGTATTATTTATGATCTTCTCAGGAGAAAAATTCACTGGTTTGGTATAATTCTTTCTTGCTGTGTGATTCTCATAGTCTGTGGGTATAAATGCTATTTTGTTCTAATCGAGGGTTTGTTGTCGTAGTTATTTAACACTGAATTTCAAGCAGTTGGGTTATTTAAAGTTTTAGTCATTCTTCATCTTTTTATAGGGCCTATCAACAGATCACTCTCCTTTTTATAGAATTGGTAGAAGTCTTGGTTTAAATCAAAAGTCCATTGAAATTTCTCTCGAGAGATCAGTGACTTACGAAAGCTGACACCAGTTTCCTGGTCGGCCGTAACGAGTTTCAGTTAATTTCTCCACTTGATTACTACTATGATCTCCCATAAAAAGGCATTTCTTCAAACAAGATAACCAATCTTTTTCGCCATAATGGCAAAAGTTCTTTTGGGATAGTATTCATTACAGAAAGATGAACAGCCTCCTTATGCTGACGTGCCCGATATCGATTCCATATGTATGTATGTATGTATGTATGTATGTATGTATGTATGTATGTATGTATGTATGTATGTATGTATGTATGTATGTATGTATGTATGTATGTATGTATGTATGTATGTATGTATGTATGTATGTATGTATGTATGTATGTATGTATATATATGTATGTATGCATGTATGTACACAAGCACACATACACACACATGAACACACAGACACACTCAGAAACACACCGACACACAGACACACAATGTATGTACATACATACGTATATGATCTACATATATACATACTCAGATGATGTTCGTACACAGCATTTATCAATCAGAGCGTTCCGGAAATTTATTTGTACAAATACATTTCTTGAAATCGACAAACTAATTCAGTTGGCTTATCAGTAGGTTACGGGATAATGCAATAATCGATTAAAAACAACGTTTTTGGACATTCGCCTGTGAAATGATCTTTACGTATCAGCTGGATGACTTCCTTGACGTTCATACATTATCTATAAAAACAATAGTGTTAAAAAGCAATGGCAAACACGAAAGCCGGTAAAATAAATATAAATCAATGCAGCACAGTTCTAAATCAAAATGAAATATAACACTCCCCACTTAAAAGTAGCAAAAAGAAACAATAAATTAATTAAAAATGTCCTTTAATAATACCCTAATGCAATAGCGTTTGAGTTTCACGTCACTCATATCAGCATGATACAACTGTTTTATACATTATCACACACTGAAACACGCTAATGATATCAAGGCAAATGACTAAGTTGCCTATTTAATATCAAGGTCACTAATATTAGTATCAGATTCCATAATCTGTGACTAGAAATATATACATAACTATTATTAATAGATTTGTGTGATCGTCTAAAATTGCTTATGCTCAGCTTGGGATGTGATTAGCAAGCTAAGCGGAACAAATTGTTTTGAGCCGAAAACCTATTCTAACACATACACATATATACATGCGCGTGCACACTCACACGAACATATGCGTTGGCGCAGGTACAAAATTTACGTCATATGCTTGTACATGCATACACAAAGTATCACTTTCTGATTTTGTGAAATATATTTATATCTAACTGAATAAGATTTTCTTTTTGAGAACATGTACCAGCAAATAACATAAATGTAAAGGCGCAATCTGAAGATGATTCTGTTAGGATTTGAACTGATAATGAGAAAAAAAAAACATACACATACTTCAAAGCATTCGCTGGCGCTTTTCCATTTCCACCATCTTAAATTTGTTCTGTTTGATGCCGACATCACCACCACCACCACCGCCGCCACCACTACCATGATCATGATCATCAACATATTACTTAGATAAGGGTGTCGGATTGCAGAACAACTTCAGATCCTGATGAAACGCTGTACTACACACACACACACACACACAATATATATAGGATGCACGTGTGCGTATATACTCATATATATATGTATGTATATATATATATATGTGTGTGTGTGTGTGTGTGTGTGTGTGTGTGTGTGTACATATATATATCTGTGTGTGTGTATACTCATACATATAGATGAGATCGAGAGAATCTATATTGAAAACACTATTTGGACTTACACTTCCAAATCTTTATCTAAGTCAGTAGGGTAAAGAGTGTCTATAAAGAGAATCCAAGTGAACAAATATGGAGACAATGGTGCAAATAAACAGATCTATCTATCTATCTATCTATCTATCTATCTATCTATCTATCTATCTATCTATCTATCTATCTATCTATCTATCTATCTATCTATCTATCTATCTATCTATCCATGTGATACATGGACCTTTACAAACGTCATGTAAAGGTCCTTGAACGCTTCCATCAGAGATGTCTGAGACATTCTGAATGTTGGCTGGACCTTAAAAACTCCAGACACACAGGTCTTGAGGAAAGTTGATATCTTGAGTATTGAGGCGATAGTGCACAAGCACCGGTTACGTTGGACTGGACACCTTATTAGAATGGAAGATAGTAGGATCCCTAAACAGATGCTATATGGGGAAGTTATTAGTGGAAAGAAATCCCGGCAGAAACCAAGGCTGCGATTTAAGGACTGTGTCAAGTCCTCATTAAAGGCTTGTGATATGCAGGAGATCGACTGGGAGAACAATGCTTGTCATCGCCACAGATGGAGGGAGCAGGTTATGAGGAGCTCGACAGCTTTGAAAGAGCGCGTATTCTACATGAAGAATTTAAGCGTGCTGCTCGAAAACGCACTGCTAGCATAGTGAATAGGGAAAGCTTGTTTTGCAATGTTTGTTGTCGTTTATGCTTGTCAAGAGCAGGGCTCAACAGCCACCAACGGAGCCGCAAATGCAAAATATAAGTTAGTCCTAGACCGCACAATGTTCCTAAAGGTCAGCAATGTGTGTGTGTAAGTATGTATATATGTGCATCTTTGTGTTTGTGCTTGTCCCCTCACCACCACTTGACAACCAGTATTTGTTTGTTTACGTCCCCGTAATCTAGCGGTTCGACAAAAGAGAATGAATATCAAGCTTAAAAATAGCTACTGGGATCGATTTATTCGATCAAACTCGTCAAGATGGTGCCCCAGCAAGGCAAATAAAAGGTAAAAAGATAAAAGATAATAAATACAATAATCCAAAATACGTGACCTTGTTCTAAGTAAGAAAATATGTTTAGTGCTTTTTGTAGCACGATTTCATAACGGATATCAAACCAATGCAGTTCCCTAACATCACTTATGTCCTTAGGAAAAACATACAAATAATTATTTTCCTATTTCCTTTCACAGAATTCACAGGCTTTATACTTATTGTTTCTACATTAAATCAATTAAATCAACACTGCTTATTTATGTGGTGTAGAGAGATATCAAAGAAACTTGTTTGTGCTTGCTTCGGCAGTTCAATATCTGTGGTATTTCACAACGCTTAATCTATTTAGACTTTCACTCACATCAGATATACAGAAGCAGGTTTGTCATTTTGCTGTCTTCGATTAGTTGTTAATCAGTTATGTTTTTTTTATCTTTTAATTGTTTCTGTCATTGGATTGCGGTCATACTGGGGTACCGCCCTTAAGGGTTTCGTCGAACAAATCGATTGCAGTACTTATTATCCCAGTACTTATTATTTTTTTTAATGTCTGATACTTATTCTATCGATCTTTTTATGTCGAACTGGTAAGCAATGGGAACGTAAACAAGCGTAAACAAGTGGTGATGGGGGACAAATACAAAAACACAGACAGACAGACAGAGACAGACAGGCAGATAGATAGATGCACACACACACACGCACGCAAACATACGTACTCATGCACATCTATACGATTCGCCTGTCTTTCTGTAAGAATTTGGAGCATGCGAACAGTAAAGGTTGTGCCTATAATAATTGGTGCGTTGGGAACAGTAAGCCAAGATATAGACAAATGGCCACCAGGAATAAGACTGAACCTGAGCCAAACCAAAATAATAATAATATATAGACAAATGGCTGAAGGAGACTGAGATTGAATGCTGGGTAGAGCTCCTACAGAAAGTTTGTCTCTTAGCGACAGCAAGGATTATCAGGAGGCGGTCTAAGCACTTGAAAGACTGCTGAAAACTTGTGGATACCTAAGGTTACAAGAAGTAACCTGCTATCCACATAAATCCTTCCAGGAATAAGACCGAACCTGAGCGAAACCAAAATAATAATAATAATAATAATAATAATAATAATAATAATAATAATAATAATAATAAAAAATAATAATATGTGAAGAAGTTCGGCATTATTAAAACTGATAATTTTGTAAAGAAAGAAAAACTTAAAGAGGAAAAGTCAACAAAAAAGAAAGAAAAACAGTAGACCGATGACTTTGGATGAGAAGGAGTGATCTGAAATTAAGAGACTGAAGCACTTATATGCACAGCTCATGAAGGTGTTGTAATCATTAAAGTCGGATTGTTATAACGCCCACTTCGGTAGAGCAATATAGTTGTTAGACCAGTAAAGACATGACTATCTAAGAACGCCTGCTACGTACTCTCTCCCTATACTGACCGACGTCACCTTATTTATAGCAACTAGCATGTACCACTTGTCACGTGGGAGAGGTGTACCATTATTACTATTATCCTCACAATATCTCCATTTTTAAGCGGGATGGGCTACTTAACCAGAAGAAAATTTTAACTGGGACCCACCTGCAAGGTCATGCGCTGTTTATCTTGATATAAGATCATGTCGCGCACATGTGGTTGTGATACATGTGCCTGGTGTACCCTTATCAGACGGGAAGTCATGATGGGTATACTTGTACCTCAATGTCACTTTGACGGCATGTGCTGCTCTCTCACTCAATAATAATAATAATAATAATAATAATAATAATAATAATGATAATAATAATAATAATAATAATAATAATAATTAGAAACAAAGAAGACTACTGCATGTAGTAAAGTAACATCAGAAAAAGAAAACGCTCTCCTCTATACACAAGGAGAGCAAACTGAATTACCAGAGATGCTGAAAAATAAATGGTGAGAGAAAAATCACTTCGTGGCCAGTACCCCGTAAGGCTAGACAGAGAGAAAGTGAGCCTAAGTAAAAGCCAATAATGACTCAAAAGCTCTGGACTAAAAGCCGAAACGGAAGGACAGATTCTTGCTGCACAAGACCAAAGCCTGACTACAAACAATTGTAAAAACAAGATAATGAAAACAGGCCTCAACACCAAATGCAGAATGTACAATCAGCACAATGAGACAGTTGATCACATCATCTCGGGCTGCCCAGTCCTTGCCAAGTCTGAATATGTATACAGACCACAAAGTAAGCAGTTATATCCACTGGACAATATGCCAACATTGCAAGCTCAAAACTGACAGCAGGTGGTATAAGCATGAGCCAAGCAAGGTACAAGACAACGACCAGGCCACAATCATCTGGGATATGCCGGTTCAAACCGACAAAGAAATAAAAGCTAATTGCCCAGACATAATAGTCAAAGATTGGGGAAAAACACCTGGTTGCTGTTAGACATTGCAGTCCCTTCTGATTAAAATATTACCAAAAAGGAAGTGAAGAAAAAAGTATTCAAAATGTAAGGCATGATGTTAAAAACAATACCAATAATAATTGGAACATTGGGTATGATTAAAAATCATATCAGCAAAAATGTAGACGCTATATCTGGATCCTCAACACTATACGCTGTCAAAAAAATAGCCCTGCTAGGAGCAGTCCACATCCTACAAAAGACACTATAAATCCAATAATACAACCTAAACAAAGCAACCCACAAATACATGACACACTCTATACAGCATTTACCCAGTGAAATAAACTCCCACCAGCAATCTTAGTAACCAATGCATTACACACTCAACACACAATAAAGAAGTAACACAAAAAAAACTGCACCACACCCCACGAGAAAAAAACTAACACAATACAGTAAAGAGAAGAGTTCGCACATTCCCAATAGCAGAAAAGAACACACAATGCTGCACACACCACAGGAACACGGAGGTGTAGCAGGTGATGCAGTAAAAAATTGCCTCAATCTACCAAATAATAATAATAATAATAATAATAATAATAATAATAAAAACAGTACTGGCTCTCATAGCTTCTGATCTTAACTGACTGGAAGTGTTATCATGTACATTGTTTTGTCTTGGTATAAAAGATGGGCTACAGCAAATATTTTGCACAATACCACAGATTTGCTTGTCAGTTGTTTGATCTTAACCAGTTGAACATGTCCCTTAGTGGTTGACGGTATGTGCATCTCTGATCAAGAGCAGAAGTAGTGGGGGAGCATCATAACTATGCGTCGAGAGGGATTCTGTAGGGTTTGAGTAATTCACTTCTGGAAACATGGGTGTTTCGTTCATAAGCCTTAAACAACCCTTATTCATGGAACTTTTGAGCGAGATATGTTACTCGACCTGAAAGAAATTCTAACTGGGCTCCACCTGCAAGGCCATGCGCTGTTTATCTTGATGTGGGATCTCCATGTGCACATATGGTTGTGATACACGTGTACCCTTATCAGACGAGTAGTGATGATGGGTATACTGGGCTTCATATATTTTACCCCAGTGTCACTCTGATGGCATGCACCGCTCTCTCACTCAATAATAATAATAATAATAACAACAACAACAACAATAACAATAGTATAATAATAATAATAATAACAACAACAACAACAATAACATAATAATAATAATAACAACACAACAATAACATAATAATAATAACAACAACAACAATAACATAATAATAATAACAACAACAACAACAACAATAACAATAATATAATAATAATAATAACAACAACAACAATAATATAATAATAATAATAATAATAATAATAAAAAAATAATAATATTAATAATAATAATAATAATAATAATAATAATAATAATAATAATAAAATAATAATAATTGAAATGGATTGTCTCACGGATACTCTTGATACATTAAATCACAGAACACTCACTCTTAATTACAACCGAACCCACATTACATTGGTGACAACCACTATTAATTTAGTAACACGCAATACCCATCAAAATGGAATGGTCGTTACTGGAACGCTTTTGATTATAAGTTTTGTTTGAGTGGGATTGATCCACAGTTAAACTGCATCAAAAAGTAGGACTGAGGAACTAACGAATATCTTGTTAGATAACAATATCAAGTTCAATTCCATCTGTGGAAAAGTTAGCAGTGATCTGCCATCTTCATATCCAGGTGAAGATTTATCTCTCATCTGCTTAACACAACAATTAAATAATGGAGCCATGGAACCTTTAAATTAGAATTAGATTAATTAAACGAGCAAAAGACAAAAAAAGAAAGAAAGAAAGAAAGAAAAACTATTATTGGTAGTCACATGAATTACGTTACGATTATTCATTTATTCGGAAAGTCAGTCTGGAATTCTATTAATGACGAGAAACGTTTGTCCAGCCATTAATTAAATAATCTTTGATATAACTAGACCAGAATTACTTCGGAATTCAAGAAGAAAAAGAGAAAGAAAGAGAGAAAGAGAGAGAGAAGGAGAAAGAAGGCTAGAGTGAGAGAGAGAGAGGGAGAGAGAGAGAGTCGTATGAGGAGATCGTCTATTAATATATTATTATTATCTATAAGCATTAAGACATAATACTGCTCATATGAATCGAACGTAGCACGTGGCATTCGTTTTTATACAAATCTATACCTTTCCCCAAGATAAACATGTTTCTTCAAATTGATTACTATCTACTGTTACTGGAACAGACAAAATTTAGTGACTATATGCAGTGACATCAACGACATTGTATTATTATTCCAATAAAGCAGCGACTATGACACGGTAACAACAATCAAACATATCGATTGATTATTACTATCTACGCTTGCCGACACTTGTTGCTTCCTACTAATAGCAACGCGTTACTACACACGCGGGCACGCACAGAAGTGCGCAGGACAGTTGAATCATCGATAACAGACATACTTCCAGCAAAGATCATTGTCGATATGATATTTGTCCATAGCAACCAGTTGAAAATGATTAGAGGGAGCTTATAATTAAAGCATATGAATACATGTATTTGTGTTTATCTGTATGTACTATACAACGTTTGTGAGATTATCTGGTGTCGATAACGGATAAAAGAAAGACATCGCTCTATGTATGTCACTAAATACATATATTGAAGTACATGGGCTATGAACTGGAACAGTTGGTTGAATTCTATGTCTACGTGTCGCTTTACATGTCACACATATCTTACACTCTTATGTATTTATTTGTATCAGTTAACCAACTGGTTCGTTTTTGTTATATATGTATACGCAAACACACACATGTACAGTTTAGTAGTTAGGGTGTTGGGCTTAGGATAGCAAAGATGCAGGTTCGATTCTGTAATCGGACAGCGCATTGTATTCTTGAGCAAGGCACTTCATATCACGTTATTCTAGTCTACTTAGTTGAAAAATGAGCATCAACCGACCGCAGTTATATCTCCCTTCTGCCGTTATAGCTTGGCTGTTCCATTGAGCCAAGAGTGGATTGGACGAGAGAGTGCCTATGTCAACTCATGACTACCTACAAAGGCACTTTAAACAATTAGAGAAAGAGCGGCACAAGCTACTAGATCATGCTTACTTTATATATATATATATATACAATTCATAAATGAGGGCAAAGGAAAAAATTTCTAATGCCAAATATGCCGAAAAATTGGACATATTGTCCATTAACCATATAATTTTTTCACAATACGCACGCTACTCGAAAAAAGGTCGACAGAAATTTCTAAAAAATTCCATTATTACCATATCGGACCGATTTCAGAGTTAGCTACTAAGAGCCCTCTCTTCGTCAGTGATACATGTGGCAAAAGAAATAAATGAGATACTTACTCATACCCATGGAAGAAGCAAATACTAAGTCATGGGCACAACTAAGTACCCCAAATACATCCAAAATAGAAATACTCCAGCCCATTCGAGGCACGTGCGATTTGAACTGAGGTTCTCACAGAGTGAGTTAGTTAGTCCGGAAGTGAACGCTTAAATTTATATCAAATGTGAGGATAAAATTCTTTTCTAAAAAAAATATTTTCTCGAAAAAATTTTTATCAATGGCCAGCATATTAAAAAATACCTTTAACGGTTAAATTTATAAACAATTCATAAATGAGGGCAAAGGAAAAAATTTCTAATGCAAAATATGCCGAAAAATTGGACATATTTGCTGGCCATTGATAAAATTTTTTTCGAGAAAATATTTTTCTGAAGGGAAGTTTGTTCAAACTGGTGTGGTTTAGCATGCAAATTATAAATACATCTGTTCAGCAGTAGAATTTTGTTCTACTATGCAGTGAGGTCTCATCTTTGACCATGCCAGTGAATGTTAGTGTTCAGTATTCTATTTATGAAAAAGATATTTTTCTGTAACCATCATGTGTGTGCGGACACGCGCGCGTACTCGTGTAGTGTAACGGCACATACATTCATCCGGTTATTGTAATGCATCTAGGTTTGTTTTCTCTGTGAGTTAAAACTACAAGCTTAGCATTAAATTTTGAGTAACCATTGTATTTCATAATTACAGCATAAAGATCACGATCTCCCCCACCCTCTCTCTCTCTCTCTCTCTCACACACACACACACATCTGCCCATTTTAGAGTGTGTGGACGAGTGTATGCGTGTGTATCATTGACGATGAAAAAAATGAGAGTAATTGAACGATAAGTGAACATCGCAAATTACTTTATATATGCATGTGTCTTTATAGATATGAATTAATAAAAATATACATGCCTAAACATACTCATACGTACATATAGTGCGTGTGAATATGTAAACATATGTAAGATATGTGTTGTATGTGTGATTGTACGTCTATTTCCATGTTTGCATTCGTGTTTACATATCTCTTTATATTCACGCAAGCGTGGAATATTGTCTGGCACCCTCTTCGTTTCACTGTTGACTGCTTGTCCATGACTACCGATTTGTGAAAGTACCTATTCTATGTTTGCTTAAAATATTTGCAGCAAGTGCGTAATGAATGATGGCTCTCTTTATTACCTATCAAGTTGTCACGAACATAATTGCTACAACGACGTAATATAAACTGTTTATCTGTTATTATACAAGAGCTGCTGAATGTTGGTTTAAGAAATGATTACAAATTAACGATTACTTTTAAAAACAATTGCTGGAGATACATGTTCGGTAACGGTACATATAACGCCGCCACCATACCACCACCACCACCACCACCACTACTACTACTACTACTACTACTTCAGGATTTTATCATAAATCATTTCATCAACGCTCTGGTTTAAGTTTACTTTTTGTGATATTTTTGTTTCAAAATTAGATGACTTTCAACGAAATGTGAACACCACAAGGTTAACCATGAGACTGGGACCAACCAATGTTGCTGCTAATGGCCGTGACTCTCACTCTTGGGTTGTGCTAGGCATGTACTGGGGTACAAGCCTATGAGTGTATTTCACTATCTCTACTTAACGTTTTGCATTATCTTCGAACTCAAAAACAAGACAGACTTTTTTTGCAGGCATTTCCGACATCGCTTTGAAATTCGCAGTTGTTTGCACAACAACCGGAGAGCTAAGAGAAGTCACAAAGGAACCACGCGACCATATCAGAGAAATTCAGTGCAGATAAATGAGATTATGAGCCTGTGAAAGACAGGATATTAATAATAGTATAAAAAATCTAAGAATTATTCGAAGAACTTTAGGTAAGCCATAGCCAAGACGTGAGCATTTTTCTTGCCAGCCGCTCCCAAATTGCTTGCAATTATTTTTGTAACAAGCAAGTACGTGGGCTACCAAATCACAAGAAGATGGCTGAAGTAGAGGTTACGTTTGTAGATTTTATCTTGATTTTTAAAAGATTTTAAAATTCTGTAGACCCTAACCCTAACTTTTTCGAAAAGTTTGGAGTTCACCACCATTAACCAGAATAGAAAAAAAGAGTTTTTGAAATTTTATAAATATATATTATTTTATTTAAAATTATTGCGGTCATCTCAGCGAGCGAGACTGACTACCCTGGACTGATGACGAGCAATTCACTCAGAAACATATGTCTTCAGGTGCTAGTCCCAGCTGGCGGGGGTGATTGCCTCCCCTTTGCAAATATAAGGACACCGAAAATGTGTCAAAGCCGACAGGAAACGTCGTTGTTTCCTAGGGCTAAATGGCGGTGGTGTAATTCCCTTACGTTGAGTTGACAGTATACAACCACTATATCGCTCCACCACCGCTCATGTCTCTCTGAGACATTTAAAAATTCAATATTTCTAATATTGCTTACAAGTAATTTTAATATGGTTGTCCTAGCTAATCCAGAAGAGGTGGTCTTAGAAAATGAGGCAGCCCCCACTACACCGCTACCCAATATTTTTGAAAATAACAAAAAGACAAACAAGAAAAAAGAAATGAATATATCTGAGCAAATATACAAAGCAGACATCTATATTTAAAGAAAGGAAGAATACTTTCAATAACATTAAAATGAAAAGCCGTTTTGTTAGCATTATTAAACAAAAGGATGCGCGCCGGTCAAAATACTTAGCGACGTTTCGTCCGTATCTACGTTTTGAGTTCAATTTCTGCCGAGGTTGACTTTGTCTTTCATCCTTTCGGGGGTCAATAAAATAAGTACTGGGGTCGATGTAATCGACTTGGCCCCTTTGCCAAAAATACTGGCCTTGTGCCAAAATTTGATACCAGTATTAAACAAAGGGATGCGCTGAAGAAAAAACATGGAAGAAATATACTCTCTGGAATTAATTTACTGTTTATAGCTACTCCGTAGGCGTTGTCCAAGAAAGGTTGAACATAAACCGATCTAGGAGGGCATTAAAGACCATGGGCACCTTCTCTTTTCCAGACCCACCAAATAAAAGAAGCATGTGCGTACGCACATACATACATACATACATACATACATACATACATACATACATACATACATACATACATACATACATACATACGTACATACGTACGTACATACATACATTCGTACACACATACATGCGCACGTGCGTGTAAATATATGTTAGATTTTATAGATCCTTGGAAAATGAAATTTTAGAAGGAATTTCAATAGATATTTTAAGAGTTGATTTGTAAACTGTAAGGTGGTTCATATATGTAAAAAAGAGTCTATATGAATCACAACCGCACCATTCCCTCTCGCTCTTTTTCGCTCTAGTAATAAGAAATAGATGGTATTTGCTATAACTGAGTTTCTCCTTCTCACTCTCTTAACCTATCTATCTGTCTCTGTCTGTTTGCCCGTCTGCCTGTCTGCCTGTCTGTTTGTCCGTCTGCCTGTCTGTTTGTCTCTTTCTACTAAGATCTGCTTTTCGAGGAATTAAATCCCAAGTCAACGTTATTTGGAGCAAAAGTTACAAGATATTAGTGGAGTATAGTCCTTTAAAATGTATCTTGTATGCCTTATAGATAAATAATAGACATACTGATGTAGTAACGGCTGGTGATATTAATGAAACATACACGTTCGTAAAATTAGTTCCGCATACACGCATCCGTTTGATAAACTGCTAATTATTACACAGATATCTAGCATCATTTCCATGGATACTTCGGAAAGAGATAAATGGACAGTATAAATCTTATTGGACAAAATGTATATTTCTCGTATCGTTGTCTGGCAATTTATTGCAGTGAAATAAAACAGAGATTAGTGATATTTCTTAGTAGTGTAAAAAGAAGAAATTTAGTTGTGAAATAAAACAGAAAATGATCTGCACTTTGTTGCTTTGTACCCAAATCGAACCTATGATCAAAAGTGTTTTTCTAGCTGTGATACCCTGTTCTGTTTTAAGACTGTGTCTACGACTACACTATCCACACTATCCCTAAAACAAAACAAAACAAAACAAACGGTAGAGCTTAATTTAATGGAGCTTTGACTAAGAATTTTAGCTAGTCGAATAACTATTTTTATTTTGCAATTCGTGTATAATATCTGATGTTGACTTTATAGAATTTATTTTTGTTATTGTAATTTGATGACGGTGGTTCATCTTTATAGTTCGTCTATTTTATTAACGTATAATTTGTTCGTTGTTGTCCCGTTTGACTACACTATCAGAGATATATTAAGCAATGTGGAATAGAATAAAATATTTTCAATTTACATTTTTAGTTAAATTAAGGCTTCCCAACCTGGAACATTCGTATTCCTGGGGTTGCGAGATTGCATTTGATTGCGACAAAGTAGAAAAGTATTCTATCAAAATCGCTTTTCAGATTCAAATTATTTAGTAACTTAAAAATAACTATATTTTATTAAGTACAAAAATAACTCTATTATTTTACACATGTAAGTTTAACCATTAAGAGATTATTACCAAGAAGTGCATTTGCAACGACATACTTGTGTGTGTCTGGATTCCGTTCTTTTTTATCGATCAAGATAAAATTTAGAAATCACTTGAATCCACAAGGTAGACCCGTGGATTTTTTTTCTTTCCACGTTTTGTTAAAGCCATGAATGAAAAGCAATAACAAAGGAATTATTGAATTTTATGTTCACAATTTCGATTGATTTTACTGTTTATAGTGTTTTTTTCTAACTACTCAATTTACATTTGTATTTGATACGCTGAGTCAAAGCTTGTTTTTCGAGTTTAGTTTGTTCATCTACAATGCTGTAAATGTTCAATTCAAATACAAAATAAATTATCAGAAAATTTACTTTTCGTCTTCAGTTGTGAAATTAATTTTGTAGGGGAGCATAAATTACTCAAACATTTTATATTGGGGTGTGGCGTATAGAAAAGGTTGGGAAATCATGGGTTAGTTGAAAAAAGAATGACCTTTAGAAATAGTTTGAATGTTTACTCTCTTGATAATGTTTGCAGAAGTGAAGGTCAACAAGAGAAAGGGTTCGAACCCACTGTAAAATTATATATAAAAAAGACAAAGCTAGAAAATGTAATTGCTCTGTTGGAAGATTTGTTGTAACTATAAAATTCTTTTATAAATAAGCTGAGTGAATGAGTTAGCCGACATGGTCATTGTTGTTGACGTCTATTGTTGTTTAGCTGTCGGTCATGCCTACTATCAAAGGCTTTCTGGTTGCGAGAGTCCTCTCTTGTCAAACATAACTAATGTTCTTAGCTTTTATCCCCAAAGAGAAGAATGTGATATGAGGGAAATTTAAATGCTAGTTCCAACAGGTCGAGCAACCAAATAAAGGCCTCCTCATTTTCTAAGTTGCTGTTTCAAAACAGGTAAGGACTATCACTTGCTAGAGATGTTGTGAAGAAGTCAGGGTAACTTCTTTACTCTTCAGTAACTTCGGCTGTTATAAAATTTATTGTCTGCCATGAAGTCAGAAAACGAGTCAACGAAAAACACTGCCTCGGGATTGCTCAAACTGTTAGAAATATCAGCCAAATTGCTCTCAGATCACAGACCACTTTAAGAATGAATGTTATATCAACATAAAATGACAAGATGATCATAACTAGAACATGTTTGTTTTGATCACACTTTAAATGTTTTTGTTCATACATAGACCTGCCCTTCTAGGGCTGACATACAGCTTAACAACATCAACAACAAAGATAAAACTATTATGATGTCATGAGAAACCAAGGTTGCCCGTGACATTACATTATTACTGGATGCTATTGATATGAAATAATGTAGGTTTATCGCAGTCACTTATTTATATGGTTTCAAATATTGATATTACATTATTGGTTACTGCCAATGTTGTTATCGATGTTCTTGATATTGCTGCTGTTGCTGCTGTTAACTGACTACAAATCATCAAACCTATTACAGGTTTTTGGAGTCTGACAATATGCCCTAAAGCTAAACTCTTTATGGACAGGAAACCTAAAGTAATCCTATAAACCGGCCTTCCCCATTTTTAATATATACTGATTCTTCTTTCGGATTTATGTTTGCTAAAAACGACACACACACACACACCACACACACACACACACACACACACACACAAGGATGCACACATATGCATGTACGTATGTACGTATGTTTGTCTATGTAATTATGCATCCAGGCTCTTTCACATGTTCCGTGAGACTCAGAGTCAACTTCTTAAAAATCTTAAGTCACAAAAGGATATTTTTGCTTTGTTTATGGAAGACTAGCAGTTGCCCACACTTACAAAACCACTTACTATGCCACAATGAGTTCTATAGATATGATAAATAACTTTGCAATAACACCTACGGACTAGAATGCAAACAATATCATCACCACTGGCTTTGATCCAGTCTCTTGACGCACACCATTTAATGGAATTTGATAGCTTTTGATGATTAGTGTAATACATTTGAAATAAGGATAAGACTATACGGAATCGTAAAACTTTATCTTTTTGCAACTGTTTGGAAGGCAACCTTTATCGTCACCTGAATAGCTTGAAATAAGCAATGAGTATCAACTTATTTCATTTCCTGTACGATAAATCAGAATAAATACTTTAATACTTTAAAGAAAATAGTATGATAATATTTCAATGGTTTTAGATAACGTATAACATTTTATTGGTTAAAAATAGTTTTGCATCCTGTCATACAAACAAATTAAATATGGCAAATACAAGAGCCAGACACAGTGTTATATCATTTCATTGGCTGAATGCGGTATTACATCATTCGGTGATTAGTTAATACCTTATATCACGAGTTTATCATCGTTTCACGCAGTATCAGATACGGCGTTATATCGTTCCAGTGATTGGAAATAACATGAGATAACACAGCATTATATGATTCGTCCAGTTGAGTAAGTTTGATGTTTAAAACAAAGAAAATAGATTGGATGTTGAGTTTATAGTTCAGTAAGGCTGAACAACTTCCAATTTAAAAATGAAGACTTTAAAAAAAAATTGTTTTGCTTGTTTTATTTTCTATTCTTTTACTGTGATGTCTATGCTCAAATGAGAATTCCAATAATTTAGTTTGCTCGTACAATTACTTTGATTTAAACAGGAGATGAACAAAACTAAGAAAATATAAAGATCAGGGAGAAAAAGATAAGATACGGAACAAAGGAAGAAAAGAGAAATTTTATTCTGACACTTGGATAAATTTGCTTTGAAATGATTTCCTTATCCATGGCTTTTGATTTTTATTATGACTTTTATACGGCATAGAAGTTAAAACATGTGTGTACATGCCTGTATGTGTGTATAAGTGTGTGTGTTTATGTATGTGTGTGTATGTTACACACACACACATATATATATATATGTGGGAATTTGGATCAATATGTATGTGTTTATATATATGTATATATGTGTGAATATATATATGTGATAAATACGAATATATAGGAAACGTAAACACACACACAGACACACACACACACACACACACACTCACACTCACACTCTCTCACACACACACACACACTCACACTCACACTCTCTCACACACACACACACACACACACACACACACTCACACTCACACTCTCTCACACACACACACACACACCACACTCACACTCTCTCACACACACATACGAATATATATATATGCACTCTTATAAAATCGATCACATATACTCGTATGCTTATGAAAATCACTCACACATGCACCATACATACATCTCAATCATCATACTAGCGTACTTATCAAAAGGCATATATAATTATCCGAACACATATACTATGTATGATTTCTGCTTGATTTCTTTTTATAGTACTTTCTACTCCATTAACCAAATAACATTGATCAACATTAAAAAAATGTTTGTGAATTGAAAGATAGATTCTGTTAAAATGTCAGCGTTGGGGTTACCAAAATTTACAGACAAGGAGCGTGATTTTAATGAGTATCGAAGTATTTAAAGGGGAAAGACAAAAGGATTGCCTTTTAAAGGAACCATTAGTTAATAAGATAAGCTTTTCCCTTAAAAACGTAGGATAACTTTAGAAGTGCAATACAAGATAGAACATATATTCAGAGAAATATTTCAAAGGCTTTGTGTGAATTTTGTGAAATGTTGTTTGTTATGTAAAAATAACCTTATTTATGTGACGTTCTTATTTCATGAGGAGGTTATAGCAGTGGATTACAATATGGAATTTATCCATTCTAATCAATGAATCAACGCGGGGACCGCCACATGGTCGTGCAATCTACTTAAAATAGCGCCCAAGTCTTCAATTTACATCATACAACATTAAATATAAAATATACACTTGACAATGTAGCCGCCTCTGATAAAAAAACGATAGAATGTTCGCGATTGGAACTTTTTTGTGATTCATTTAACCTTAGAATAGAGAATAACGGAAATACCGATGATGAGGAGAGCAATCAGCATTGGAATTATAGTTGAGGGATTAATATAATCCAGTTTTACAACAGGTTCTTGATTATATCTCCTGCCTCGGAAACTTTATTCCCAGAATAGATTGGTTAAGGGTTATATGCTTCCTATAAGAGAGAATTTCAATTTTGCATGGTAATCAAATGCCATACTCATCTCCATAAGACCGTTTTGTAGCACTTGTCTGTAATGAAGTGCACTGGCTCATCAAGAGTTAAGTATTGTTGCTGTAGGTTTCAAACCACAAATCTTTCAATGGGCCGACGAAGCCAGTTGGTGTTTATAAATAATAGAATGATAAGATGTAGCCCTGATTCTGAGAAGACGAAATATTTCAGGTGTTCCTATAGTGAGATTTATTCACTTTCGAGAACAAAATCGACTAACTGGTGGAATGCAAACGCAAAATTACCTTGTACAAAGAAGTTAGAAGCTGGAATGGAATGATAAGACGATCAAAATAAGCATCAAAGAAATTGCTGATATCCGACAGTTATTGTTATCTCGAATATAATTTTACCGTTTAATGTTTATCATCTAGTTGTAAACCACATCTATTAACCTTTACCCC
>NC_042998.1:107102701-107122701 GCF_006345805.1 Octopus sinensis | reverse complement strand
TGTCCTCGTACATTTTGTTTTATATATATATATATGTATATATACACGACAGGATTCTTTCAGCTTCCGTCTACCAATCCACTCACAAGGCTTTGGTCTACACGAGGCTATAGTAGAAGACACTTGCCCAAGGTGCCACGCAGTGGGACTAAACCAGGAACCATGTGGTTGGTAAGCAAGCTACGTACCACACAGCCACTTCTGCGCATATATATATATATATATATATATATATATATATATATATATATATTGTAAACAAACTTAGAAGCTGGCTTATGTCACTATCTGTAAATAGCTAGACTGTAACAAAATAGCTGCACAATGAAGTAAAAAAGCAAAAATGGAAGAATCAGTAAATTCGAAGTAGAAAAACAAAGAGTAATTTGGTGTTTCTCTTGAATTTCTGAACAACAGCCATAAAGTCTATCAACTTCGGTGAGTTACATTTTCTCTCAGTTGTCGGCATTAGACATTAAATTATGCCGAAGGCATTGCCATCGATTTTAATGATTTCATCAGTACTTTTAGTGTCTCCTAACTCGTGAGAGTCACAAGACCGAGAAGTCAACATTTTGATTGTCTGGAGACGAAGTTGAACAAAAACAAAAAACAACGACAAAACAAACAAAACATACACATAATGTAGATTTAGCTGAAAGGTAAAATGGTAGTAAAAAAAGATGGACAGTGGTGCCGAATATTGGCAGTATTACAGCCTTGAAATCTTTGAAAAAGTTGGAAGGAAGAAATGGCATAAAATGAAATACGATCAGCGTATATAAAAAGTATGAAACCAGATAAGCAAAATAATAATGAAAGGCCATATTGTGTTGCATGTGTGAGTATGTGGTGTGCAAGTGTGTGTAGACAGATATACAGATATATATGTGTAGACAGATATACAGATATATAAATATATATTGTGTGTATATATATATATATATATATATATATATATATATATACATATATTTATATATGTATGTATATACATATATATATGCATATATATATACTTATATATGTATATATATATGTATATATATATATATATATATATATAAAGAGAGAGAGAGAGAGAGAGAGAGAGAGAAATAAGGAGAGAGGGAGAGGAACAAAATGTCTTTGGAGATAGTTGAAGTGAACGTAGACAGTATATAAAATTTGTATTCATCTATGAAATATGCCATAAGGAAACTATTGAGAGAAAGTCAGAAAATGGAGAAAGGTAAATGAATAAAGGTTGAAAAGCTACAAAATATATGTTTGATTTGAATCTAATGTTAAGTGCCAAAATCCTCTGCTGAATATGGCGCCATAGTGGTTCGATATTTTGGGAAATGGACTGGTTGTTTTCCAAATAGATGACCAAGATAATCGATTTAAAACTCAATAGTAATCAACGCCATATATGATTTGCTTGTGAAACTTGACACTCTTTTGTTCGATCGTTACTATAGATAAAAAACATTGAACATTTGGATTATTGTTCATAGATTTTTTTTTTATTTTGTCGCTAAATGTCTCGCATTTGACTATTCAGATCAAAGAGGTGAAGCACTTCTAACAAGCTAGTGCTAATATCATGGAAAAAATTTTCAGGAGTGAATAAATATCTAACATAGCTAAAATAATTTCTATTTCCCATGACCGTTTCATAAATACATTTTGAACAGTATATTTCCAAAAGAAATACACTGTTTTGGAGCTCGGTGACTCTTTTCACTTTGGGTGTTTTATAAACGCTCCTCTTCATATTTTGCGATCCCTAAAAAAAAAAAAAGACAAAAATAAAAAAGAAGAAAAAATCAGATTATTTTAATCAAAACCTTATGCATTGAAAATTTATTGGTTCTTGATGGATAATCACCCTTTTTGGAAACTGATAACAATTTTCTAATCCAGACAAAAATTTGTTTCGCAAATGTGCTTAAAATATAAGTATTGGACCTGGTTTAAATATCTTATTTCTAAGAAAAATCACGATCCACTCAAACACCCACTTCTCGTGATAGTACCTTTTTGACATTTATCGTCTCCATGTATGAGCTCCCCATGCTCCCAAGGGAGTACGACTGCCCAAGTAAGAAATCGCTGATTTAGAATAATTAGATTAAAGTTGCTGATCAGTGTTCAACCGTAAAAGTAAATCAGGTCCATTACCTGATTTTGAACACCGGTTGTTGCCAGAATTTATTTCACTCATATCCCCGACGACGATTGAAAAAGAATGACTTTCACATTTTCCTCTTCATCCACTGAAATCAATTACACTAATCACCATTATAAATACTAATCAGAAATACAAGAAATTCATGATGCATTGCCTTCCCTGCTAACGATATAGATAATAATGATAATAGGCTACTAGGATTTAATTATACAGGAAATTCTGTATATTTTAATAACCCTACATGGACAAAAAGTTGTTTCAACCATCTTTATGCCGATTTATTTATATAGGGTTAGACATACATTATAACGTATTTGAAGTTAATGATGTTCAAACTCTTTAAACTGACTGAATTTTATCGAGGCAAGGACATCTGAAATTTTATTTCAGGGATAGTGAGAGAAAAATATAATTTTATATGATAGATATATTTAAAATGCATGTTGCTTTGAAATAAAAATGGTTTCAGAAAGGTATTGGAAGATAATTGAAAGTAAAATAGAAACTGATCATTTCAAAATCTACTCCATATTTTTACTCGTGTACCATTCCTCATGAAAACAGAAAGACGGTATGTAATGGCACTAGAGACGAAATTAGAAGCAGAATATTAGAAAATGTGTTTTGATATTTACAAATATTCTTTCGCATTTGTGTGTGCATTTAAAAATAAGTTACACAGAATAAGTTAATCAATGCTCACGCTCTAAGCTGTTGTGCAGAAAAAGACTCATCTTTCTTAAACGACAAAGACAGAGGAAATGTATATGGATATATGTGACTCGCAAAACGTAATCTCATTAGTATAAATTAATAATGAATTGGTTGATAATTGTAATTATTGCTATCCCCTGAGTTACATAAAATTTCAGTTTGGTAAAAGGGGATTTGACATGTGTGTCTGTGCAGGGGAAGAACAGCACCAGTGATGATATATGAACTCTCATCTTCATGGGGAACCTATTCACTCAGCCATTGTTATTCGTCCTCAGTTTTAACAGACATCATAAAATCATTAGATGTCATATAACTCCATATAGCAGTCAAAAGGTTTTTCAGTATGATTCAGAGATTGATTATTGCGTTGGTTAAGCATTGAAGCTGATTTGTTGAAACAATTTACATCTCTCACGTGTAATGTCATTATTTCTTGATATGAAAAAAGAAAAAAATCTCATCTATTTTTAACTTATTAGGTCTATTTTTATTTAAAAATAAGCCTAAAATGGAATTAATGTAAACGTCTGATATTAGGAACACGATACAAATGAATTCAAAAACCTTAATATTCGCTGACCTGGCTGTTCTAACAATGAAATCGGAATTGTTTGTAATGCATTTCGTCAAATTGAGCCGAACATGTGAAGGCAATCGTTTGAAATGTTGACTCATTAGGTTACTGTCAAGATAGTAATGATTTTGTTTGATTTAGTATTCAGCGAGTTAATGCTAAAACAATGATTTCAAGCAATTGTCCTTTTCGTATATTTATTTGAAAATGGTTAACACAGAAATAAATTTCAATAATTATGACAATAATTGTTATAAAGCGTATGTGAAATAACAACTAAAATATTTACGAACACTCGATTATGTATGCTTAAAAAAATGTACGCGCACACACACATAGACACACACGTGTACATACTCATACACACACAATGGTATGCATATAGAGATATAGACTAGAAAATTGTTGAATGTGAAGATAATACTGATACTACTGATAAGTACGTTGAGAGATAAGTACGTAGGGATAGGTAAAGCGATAAAAGAAAAGGAGAAGTAAAGAGAGAGAAAGAGAGACAGATATATGCAAGCACTGGGTCAAATACGCACGTTCTCTTAAGACTTAAACAAAGAATGGCTCTGCGATGAGATCATTACTGCATAATCAATAACATGATTTAATTTGATCTCATCAAAGCGTGTGCAAAAATAACTTTTTCTCTCCAATCATATAGCTTAGAAACATAGAAACAGTTAAACGGTTGCTTCGAAAGGCTGTAATTACTTCGCACTTGTTTATTAAGTATCTATCTATCTATCTATCTATCTATCTATCTATCTATCTATCTATCTATCTATCTATCTATCTATCTATCTATCTATCTATCTATCTATCTATCTATCTATCTATCTATCTATCTATCTATCTATCTATCTATCTATCTATCTATCTATCTATCTATCTATCTATCTATCTATCTATCTATCTATCTGTCTGTCTGTCTGTCTGTCTGTCTATCTATCTATCTATCTATCTATCTATCTATCTATAAGTATATATGATCATATATATATATTATATTTCGATATACGTGTATATATTTACATACATACATACATACACACATTTCCATATACATATATCTAATAATCAATAAACACATTCTCACATATTCAATCTTAGGTGTGAATCTTTGTTAAATGACTGTGCAGGTCTTTAGAGTCCATTGAGGAATCAATACATAGTTTTAATTTTTTTTCCAAAACATATGCGAAGTTTTAAAATCCATAGCCGCATACTCTTTATCTGTTCATATATCATATATATATACATAGAAATATATGATACATATATATATATATACATAGAAACATATATATATACATACATGTTCATATATATGTAAAACTGTGTGTGTATATAAAATATGTATATATAATATATATATGTACATAATATATATACTTATGCATGTATACATAAGTATAAATGTATATCTCTAAGTTTATGTATATCTGCATTTACATATATGTATATATGTATGTAAGATTGTATGTATGTATGTAGTATGTATGTATGTATGTATGTATGTATGTATGTAGTATGTATGTATGTATGTATGCATGTATGTTTGTATGCATATGTGTGTTCATAAGTGTGTGTGTCTACTATCCCTGTTCTCTTGTCCATTGTTAGTTAATAAACTGGAAATGTCACATTCCAGGAACATTATTGATCATAAAATCAATAAACATATTTAATTTTTTTAGATGAAAAAAATTGTTAAATTGTGATAAAAGAAATTTTCAAACAACTAACACACAAAACGGTATTATGTCACTCCCTTTTTATTTTAATAAATTTTAACGCTTATCTCGAAGTTTTATTTTATCTTTCTTTTCACTTTATAATAAATTGGTATTCAAATACCTTTTATTAATATTGGAAAGAGCTTTTTCTATTCTTTTGTAAAGTGATTTGTGAAATCCAAGGCTAAAAATATATGTTTAGGTATTGTAATGTTTTTAAAAAATTACTTGCAATATTTTTTGTTTTGTTAACTTTTGTATTTTTGTTTTTACATATTTTCCTGTCATTGCTCGCAACAACATCAAACAAAATTTAGTGTTTTAGTTACAATCTAAATTTAATTATATATATAAATTATATATTTTAGTCTACTGGCAATTTTTTTTCCAAATCGGTAAAACCCAAACTATGGTAATGTCATCTGAATGGTCTGCAAATTGTCAGTATTCAGTGGCCACAAAAATGAATTGAAAGGTTATATGCTACACCGGTTTGAGTGATTTAATGCTTTAAGAATATTTTATATAAAGCTACAAACATCGTTATAGCTTCTGATTTTGTTCCCCTTTCGCTTGATAACCGAAATGATGATGCTTTGTTTATGCCATCGTAATCTAGCAGTTCAGTGAAAGAAATCGATAGAATAAATGCCAAACTTAAAAAATAACTACTGCGAGCTATTTGTTCAACTAAACCATTTAATGCAGTGCTCCAGCGTGGCCGAAGTCGTGTAACTGAAACAAGTAAAAGATAAAAGAAAGATAATATAACCGAGTTAGGGGATGAAGTGATATTCTCAGCCATAAATAGCCTTTGGTAAAATATGACCAGACTCTATTCGTCACTTTATAGTCTTCACCCGCAGAAAATATATATTAAGTTCAGTAAGATATTGTAAAATTCGAAGTCGTAGAAAATGACGTTGTTAAATTGCCAGGGTCTCAAAGAAATTTTGTCTTATGAGGAGCTGATAATATCTGAACAAGATTGGCAGGATAAGAAGCTACTTATTCCATTCTATTTCGCTGCAAAGAATTTGACTATATGATTGGCACTTAGTGAGAAAGGACTGCAAGATTTTGCTGGACTGCATGATTTTGCTTCTCACGATCCTAATCGTAAACGTAACATAAATGTTACAGGAAGAGTTTATTATGAACTCAAATCCAGTAGTGAGCTATAAAAAATATAAATGTCATACAACTTTGGATAAGTTCGTCACTCATGTAACAAATGCCATTGCTGATTTACAAAGCAGAGAGTAGGTTCCCGTCTTCCTTCAGTAACTTATAAATACCACTTATTACACAACAGTCAGTAACTTTTCTATTAAGTATGTACCGAACAATGTTACTGCATTCCCATTTAATTCCTAGTATATATACAGGGGTTGGACAGAATAATGGAAGCACCTAGCATCATAATTTTGAAATATCTATAAAACCATCAAAAGCTTGTTTATTTTTATGTTTTTTGATTTATTATTAGTGTTGCTTAATATATTTTGCTAAAATTGTTGTTTCTTTTCAGATATCAGAAAAAGGTTATTAAAATTCATTAAAATCACAGATCTATCGAACTTTCAAAGAGGTCAAATTGTTGATGCTCGTATGGCAGGCGTTAGCATAACGAAAACAACCGAAATGTTTGGGGTATCACAAGGTACTGTCCCGAAAGTAATGACAGCCTTTGAGAAAGAGGGAAAAAACTTCGTCGAAACAAAACTCTAGAAGAAGACCTTACGCGAATTGTAAGAAAAGATCATAAAAGAACAGCTCCCAGAATTACTACAGAGCTTAATGACCACCTTGAGAACCCAGTTTCCACAAGAACTGTTCGCCGGGAACTGTACAAAGCCGGATTCCACGGGAGAGCTGCAATCAGAAAACCACTACTTTCAAAAATAAACGCAAAGCATTTAGAGTGGAGTAAAAACTTACAGAATTGGTCCCTAGAGCAGTGGAAGAATGTCATTTTCTCAGACGAGTCATCCTTTACCTTATTTCCGACCACCGGCCGAATATACGTGTGGAGACAGCCAAAAGAAGCATTTGGCTCAGACTGCCTTCTTCCAACTGTTAAACATGGGGAAAGATCTGTGATGATCTGGGGAGCTATATCTTGGAAATCCGCCGGCCCAATGGTTTCCCTTTATGGCAGAATTAATAGTCAAGACTGTTTAAGCGTTTTATCTGATCAAATTCATCATATGGTTGCGGAACTGTTTCCGGAGGGAAACGCAATCTTTCAGGATAATAATGCGGCAATCCACACGGTAAAGTTGTTACTGAATGGCACGAAGAATATTCTAGTGAAGTTGAACATCTCATCTGACCATCACATCCTCCAGACCTCAATATTATTGAACATTTATGGTGCATTTTAGAAAAACAAGTAAGAAGTCGATATCCTCCACCATCATCACTACAAGAACTGGAGACAGTTTTAGTTGAAGAATGGACACAAATTCCTTTGGAAACAATTCAAATTTTGTACTAGTCCATACATCGTGGAATTCAAGCTGTAATTACTGCCAAAGGCTGTCCTAACCCATAATAAAATGAATTTGTTTGAAGTTTTAAGGTGTTTCCATTATTTTGACCAACCTCTGTATTTTGAAATATCTTTATTCTTTTATTATTTTACTTGATTCAGTCATTTGACTCTGGCCATGCTGGAGCAACGCCTTATCGCTTTAAAGGGTTTTAGTCGGGGAAATCGATCCCAGTACTTATTTCATCGGTCTCTTTGCCAATCTGCTAAGTTACGGGGACATAAACGCATCAGCATCCGTTGCCAAGCGATGGGGATTACACACACACACACCACACACACACACACACACACATACACAATATAATATATAATATATATATATATATAATATAATATATATAATATATAGGTTCTTTCAGTTTTCATCTACCAAATCCACTCACAAGGCTTTGGTCGGTGGGATTGAACACGGAACCATGTAGTTCGGAAGCAAGCTTCTTACCACACACCCACGCCTGCCCCATATGTATGTATATATCACGTATTTAAAAATTAATATTTCATGCATTAAAGAAAGTAATTTTATTTCTTGGTTGTTGATTTTGTTTTTGCAAAAATTCCATTGAACACGTCCCAATTTAAAACGTGGAAAATCAAATAGAAAATAGATATTACGTTATGGAATTCTGCGGTACGACAAGGTTTTTCTGGAACGTGTTATTCCATAAAGCGCAGAATACTTGGACAATAAACAAATGTCGCCAAAAATAGCTTGTAGTTTGTAGCATTTCTTTAAATATCCACCTGCTCCGGAAGTTGTTATGCTATGAAACTCTGTATTCTTATGAAAAGAGAAATTTAATGCTAATCGTATGTACAACGCAAATATACAACTGTCTGAATCAAGCTCCTTTATATTTACAGAAGAATAAAACATTGAGAATTAAAAAAAAAAACACGCCAACACAATTACGTGGGATAAGCAGTAACATAAATATTTACAGCAACAATTTACCCAATGAGTTTGATATGCGAACAGGCAGTAGCCCGATAAATTACTTACCCAAATATATTACAGGCAGACCACATGGCTAAGACTAAAACAAACAGTTAATATAAGACTAGTGAAATCTAAGAGGGTTGAATGGCGCATTCAGGCAGAAAGTGTCATATTAGTAGAATATGAAAGTTTTGGGACCACATCAAACACTAAACGGTCCTACATTACATTTCACAACATTTTTACACAAATGCATTACATTGCACCACATTTTGAAACGAAATATCGCACTATCTCAAGGGTACCATTTTAAAATTGCATCCGTCTCTCTTCTATAAAATAGTTGCAACAGCGATATCGTTAGCTGTCTAATACGTGTAGTATTAGTATTACAGTTTTATTAGCACAAGTTTTTTTAACAGCTTGTTAAACGAATTTTTCTTTAACACGGCAAAGATGACTTTGTTACAGAAATTCAAACTTAGGATTTACTCACATGAAGGATAGAAGAAGCCAAATATGATCCACGATGTATTAGGACTCTTGAATGCAAGGCACCATACTAGACAGTATGCAGCTGACAAAATCAACAGAACTTTAGCGAGTATTCGCAACAAACCTTACCCCCCCCAATAAAAAAAAAACTTAAACTGATTTATCGAGACATTGTGACTTAAAACTGCTTTATCGTAGGTTTCGTACAATAATGATACCGTTGTGTTGTCATTTGTGTTTTCACTTTTCTTTCTGAATGATACATACTCAGAAACATAGAAATGTACGAGAATGCATACACATGTACAAGCACACATGTGTCTGTAATTACAGTGATGATGATGATGATGATGATGATGTGTGTGTGTATATATAATATATATATATATATAATATATCTATATATTATATAATGGGCTGGAGAATTTCTATTTTGGATATATTTGGGGTACTTAATTGTGCTCATGACTTAGTGTTTACTTCTCCCATGGGTATAAGTATTTCATTTATTCCTTTGCCGCATTTATCACTGACGAAAAGAAGGTTCTTATGGACTAACTCTGAAATCGGGTCCGATATCGTAATAACGGAATTTGTTTAGAAATTTCTGTCGGCTTTCTTCGAGACGCGTATTTATAGTGATGAATTATATGGTTATGGACGATGTGTCTAATTTCGGTGTATTTGGCATTAGAAATTTTTTCTTTTGCTCTGTTTATAAGTTGTTTATTATATATATATATTATAATATATATATAGAATATATATAATATATATATATATATATATATATATGATTAAAAAACGTGTAGTAAATAAACAACGAACATATACTAAATAGACAGGCGAACAGAAAACACAGGTCACCCACTCTTCATCAGTTATCGCCGCCGAGGGTCAAACACAATGTTATCGATAATGGGGGAAATCGCGTTTGACTCTTTGGCCGATAACTGATGAAGAGTCGGTGACCTGCGCTTTCTGTTCGGCTTTTGTATCTAGTAGATGTTCGTTTGTTTATTTACTACGGGTTTATATATAATATTATATTTTTTTTTGCTGAACTTTATATTATATATATATATATATATATATATATATATATATATATATATATATATATATATATATATATATATATATATATATATATATATATAATATATATATACATATAAAGTTCACAAAATTTAGATTCAGATGAATCTAAAGGCACCAGAATTTGGTATGCTATTATCCATATAAGTCAAATGGGGTGATTATAATCGAAATAAGCAACAAGGATATCCTTGTTGCTTATTTTGATTATATATATATATAAATAAATATATATAGGTATGTTGATTATATATATATAAATATATATAGGTATGTTGTCTTATTTTTCGTTTGTTGTCTTCTTTTTACTTAATCCTGAAAATATTGTTTATGTAACGCACGCACTCATTGATTTTTTTACCTATAAATATGTATATATATATATATATATATGCAATTAAATAAGGGTAGAAATTGATATTAATCAATTAAAACCAATGGCCTAGTATATTTTTAAAAAATCCGAAGATTAAAAATTTTTTAGTCCTCTAAATTTTGTATATATATATATATATATATATATATATATATATTACTCTTTTACTTGTTCAGTCATTTGACTGCGACCATGCGGGAGCCCGCCTTTAGTCGACCAAATCGACCCCAGTACTTATTCTTTGTAAGCCTAGTACTTATTCTATCGGTCTCCTTTGCCGAACCGCGAAGTTACGGGGACGTAAACACACCAGCATCGGTTGTCAAGCGATGTTGGGGGTACACAGACACAAACACACACACACACACATATATATATATATATATATAGTGACGTATTTTTGCATTTCATATGGCTAACCCCTAAGGGTGGATGCTACTGTAGTTTTTAGCCCCAGGAGGACACACTCCTCCAGCTGGCCATAGACGACACTATCTGTGTCCTGTCAGTATTTGCAAAGGAAGTCATCCTTCCCGTCTTCAACTTATGATACACACGGACTCGAGTTTCGAGGTATTGACCTCTCGTCAGCGTGTGACAATCATAGTTGTCGCCGAGAATTAGATTTCCTTCACAATACTTATACTTTTTCCAGCGTCCACTGTCGCTGATATGAAAAGTGAAATCAAACAATGATAAATATCAAAGTGAGTTATATACAGTAGCGGTAACACATCGTGACGTATTTTTGCCATTTCAATATGGCTACCCCTAAGGGTGGATGCTACTGTAGTTTTTTTCCCCAGGCGGACACACTCCTCCAGCTGGCCATAGACAACACTATCTGTGTCCTGTCAGTATTTGCAAAGGGAAGTCATCCTTCCCGTCTTCAACTTATGATACACACGGACTCGAGTTTCGAGGTATTGACCTCTCGTCAGCGTGTGACAATCATAGTTGTCGCCGAGAATTAGATTTCCTTCACAAATACTTATACTTTTTCCAGCGTCCACTGTCGCTGATATTGAAAAAGTGAAATCAAACAATGATAATATCAAAGTGAGTTATATACAGTAGCGGTAACACATCGTGACGTATTTTTGCCATTTCAATATGGCTAACCCCTAAGGGTGGATGCTACTGTAGTTTTTAGCCCCAGGAGGACACACTCCTCCAGCTGGCCATAGACAACACTATCTGTGTCCTGTCAGTATTTGCAAAGGGAAGTCATCCTTCCCGTCTTCACTTATGATACACACGGACTCGAGTTTCGAGGTATTGACCTCTCGTCAGCGTGTGACAATCATAGTTGTCGCCGAGAATTAGATTTCCTTCACAAATACTTATACTTTTTCCAGCGTCCACTGTCGCTGATATGAAAAAGTGAAATCAAACAATGATAATATCAAAGTGAGTTATATACAGTAGCGGTAACACATCGTGACGTATTTTTGCCATTTCAATATGGCTAACCCCTAAGGGTGGATGCTACTGTAGTTTTTAGCACAAATGGCAAAAATACGTCACGATGTGTTACCGCTACTGTATATAACTCACTTTGATATTATCATTGTTTGATTTCACTTTTTCAATATCAGCGACAGTGGACGCTGGAAAAAGTATAATATTTGTGAAGGAAATCTAATTCTCGGCGACAACTATGATTGTCACACGCTGACGAGAGGTCAATACCTCGAAACTCGAGTCCGTGTGTATCATAAGTGAAGACGGAAGGATGACTTCCCTTTGCAAATACAGACAGGACACAGATAGTGTTGTCTATGGCCAGCTGGAGAGTGTGTCCTCCTGGGGCTAAAACTACAGTAGCATCACACCTTAGGGGTAGCCATATTGAATGGCAAAAATACGTCACGATGTGTTACCGCTACTGTATATAACTCACTTGATATTTATCATTGTTATATATATATATATATATATATTATAATATATTATATATATATCTATATATATATATATATAAACATATATACTACATACTACATACATACGACGGGCCTCTTTCAGTTTCCGTCTACCAAATCCACACACAAGGCTTTGGTTGGCCCGAGGCTATAGTAGAAGACATTTGACCAAGGTGCCACGCAGTGGGATTGAACCCGGAACCATGTGGTTGGTAAGCAACCACATTTCGAAAAGCATTTACATGTATGGAAAATATCACCGTTAAAAATTCAAAGATATGTAAGAAATGAAGAGTTCGAAGAATAAAAGCTACTCCCAGAAATATGTAGATTTAGAGAATTGTGTGTATGCTTATACACAGGCGCATTATCAATCTTTATGTAAATAATTATTCTTATGTACACATAAAAGCTCGATACAATACTATGTTAATACCCAATAAATATGATTGAATGCAAGAACCGAGACAAGAAAAAGCCAATTGAAACACAGAAAGAATCTAAGAGAGAGAGAGAGAGAGAGAGAGAGAGAGAGAGGAGAGAGAGAGAGAGAGAGGAGAGAGAGAGAGAGAGAAGAGCAAAAAGAGAACGATAAAGATACAGTTAGTCGTATGTACAATATGTATTAGCATAGATATTTTGTTTAGCTTTTATGCATGCGTGCGAATAGTTATTTACATAGGGGTCCATCATGCGTCTATGTATATAAATACATAAAATTATGTAAGTCTACATATTTCTGGGAGTGGCTGTTATCCTTCAAATTCTATTCTCCATTTCTGATGTCGACGGTGTTGTTTTATATATATGTAAATGTTTTCCCATTAAGCATGTACTTCATATTAGAAGCTCCAAAGAAGTTATAAAGTGATACAAAAGCTCTGAATGTATTGCATTCATGTATATATACAGTCATAGAAGCAGTTGTATGCTAATGAAGTTCATTGCATAATTTCCTGTTTCCTTGTCATTTATTTAATCCTATATTACACTCTATACTTGATTATTAGTATTGATTCGCCTAAGCGAACTATTAAAATACAAGTATTTATCTATCTATCTATCTATCTATCTATCTATCTATCTATCTATCTATCTATCTATCTATCTATCTATCTATCTATCTATCTATATAGCTATCTATCTGTCTATCTATCTGTCAGCCTGTCTATAAATATATGTATATATTAAAGTAGATGCATGTATACACACACATATTAAAATAGATGTGTATGTATATATATATATATATATATATATATATATATATATTATATATATATATATATATATATATATATATATCAGGGATTAGTAATCCAGGCGAAATACTTCTTAATCTTTCTGAAGATAAAACTACACCAGGCTAACAAACAAGTCCTGTGATTAGTATTGTACTCCAGGTAATCCGCAATCCATGTCCGTCACTTGTCAAATTTATAAATCCATTGCTCTGTTACGAAGTTAAGATGGTACATTTTTACAGAAAATAGAAATAATGGGCTATATACATTTATTTATTTGTTAGAGGCTTACATCTGTTTCAGATATGCGTTTAGGTGGGTTCATTGTTCGTTCTTAACTGCCAAAGTTGCTTCATTGCGACTCTGAAGAAAATATCTTATGGTGGCGGTCTCCTATATTTTCAGTCGATAGATCGATCGTTTGATAAGACTGAATATCTATCTATCTATCTATCTATCTATCTATCTATCTATCTATCTATCTATCTATCTATCTATCTATCTATCTATCTATCTATCTATCTATCTATCTATCTATCTATATATATTAGAAGAAATAAGGTACTCAAACATCTGGATGGTTTTATATTTACAGATTTTTATTAATATGTCACATGTTTTTATAAATCATATATTAGCGTTTGTATCCACTCTAGTGGATCCTTCAGATTGAAGAGCGGTGTTCCCAAGAGTGGATGCAAGCGCTATTATATGATTTATAAAAACATGTGACATATTAATAAAAATCTATAAATATAAAACCATCCAGATTTCTGAGTACCTTATTTTGTCTAATATATAATACCTGTACATCACCTCCAAACCTTCCAAGATATATATATATAAATTTGATGTAGTTACCCTCATTTGCACCTCTTGCCGTGAGGTAGATTTGTCTGGGATTCTCGACAGGAAGAGGTCCAGCCTTGATTTAAAAACGCCAACATCTACCTTGTGTATGTTCCTCAGGCTCTTTGGGAGAATATTAAAAAGCTGTTGGCTCCTGAAACTCAGGCTGTTGCAGTAACTGGTCCTGAAGCGCGATGGCATTAATGGGATCTTTGGCACAGAGGCTGAGGACATGCTGTATTTTCTGCGAGACTATCCGGGTAGTTGAGGGCATATCTAATAGGGCCACTATGAAAAGCAGTGGTCCCAAGACAGTGCCCTGTGGAACACCGCTCACTATTTATGTTTTCATTGAGGTGGCTCCATTGGCCACTACTGCCTGACTTCTATCTAAAGTCATGTAACCGCTCTCCAAGTTTTCCAGCTATGCCGAGATCACACAGTTTGTGGCATATCCACTTTGTCAAAAGCTTTTGCAAAATCAAGGTATATTACGTCCACATTTGAGTTATTGAGTAACTGCCTCAACACCCAGCCATAATGTTGTAAGAGCTATTAAGCAAAAGTGTCGTAAGTCCAAAACGTTGATTTTTTTTCAGAAAAGGAAAAAATAATTTCACCGTTCCATAGCAAAACCGTTGTACCACACTTTGACAATTTTTGATATCTTGACACCTGAAACAGCTGGAGATACTGTTTGACAAAAAGAATCAGCTATGGCAAGCAAAAATAAATATTGAAAAAATCTCATTTGGCCAAATTTAGGCATACAACAGTTTAACATAATAGCAACGATATATATATATATATATATATATATATATATATATATATATATATATATATATATATATATATATATATTATATATATATATATATATATATGTATGCATGTATGTGTGTGTGTGTGTGTGTGTGTGTGTGTGTGTGTTGTGTGTGTGAGTGAGTGTGTACTAAATCTTAATTGTAAGTAAACCCGAGGATTCTTTAAGTTTTGTCCACAGATAATGGAAATACTCTAAAAATATCATCAGCATTCCTAGTTAACGATATCGTACTTAGTAGACTGTCTAATCTCTCAGCTAACAAACTAATTTTTTTACTGATTTCAGTAATTGTTACAACGATGCACTTTCCAGAAGCAGGTTCAATGAGAAAATCACGTATACTGAAGACATCACTAGAACTGCAACCAATAGAAATTGGAAAAATTTCTGTTGATCTAATCTTCCGTTTAATCTAGTGGTGGTTGTCCTAATGGAGCGGTTGACTTTGCATTTTATCCCACTGTAGTTAGTAAATTAAATCATAAGACGAACACCTTCCCTCATAATTGCTGGTTTTCTGTCTAAATTAGAAACAATTATATTTATTTGTAAGCATGTCTTTGTAATCACATGTTTACATGCCTTATAACGTGTATGTACATGCCTGCATTTATTCATTAATCCATTCATACATATACAGACGTATCGGTATCTGTTTACGACTGTATATGTACATAAACTCGTATAATTGTATTTGCCAGTATTAATATCTTACATGAATACCATACATATTCTGGCCTGCTTTTATTTACTTAATTATATACACTGGTGAGTTCTGTTTTGGAAACACATCAGTCCAATTATGATTAAGTAAAGAAAATTTGTTTGTTAAGAAATATAAATCAAACGAAATAATTTATAACAACACAGTAAAAGGCGGAAACACAGTTAATTGGGCTCAGCCAAAATAGAAGCAACAAAAATGATAAAAGTAAGTCAAAAGTTGAAGTAACGAGCTTCCTTTGGGATTCGAAACCTTGTATTCAGGCTAATGGGTGTTTACTGTTTTGCGCCCCCATTTGCTGACGCTACGCTAGGATCGATCAATTGTATATTGGTTTTGGTTAAAATCGGACACAAAGTAAAAATAGTGATGCTGTTAAACAATACTATTAAATTAACATTCTGGATTCTCTCACTTTACGAGAGTTTTCTAGTTCGAATCGCACGTGTCTCGAGATGGGCTAAAGAGTTTCTATTTTGTATATATTTGGGGTACTTAGTTGTGCTCATGACATAGTGTTCACTTTTTCCATGGGCATAAGTAAGTATTTAACTTATTTCTTTGCCGCGTTTATCACTGAGGAGGGAAGGTTCTTATGAACTAACTCTGAAATCGGGTCCGATATGGTAATAACGGAATTTTTTAGAAATTTCCGTTGGCTTTCTTCGAAACGCGTGCTTGTAGTGATAACTTACATGGTTATTGACGTTGTGTCTATTTTCGGCATATTTTGGCATTAGAAATTTTTTCTTTTGCCCTTACTTATAAATGATATATATATGTATATATATATATATACCAGAAGCAATACTGGAAAAATCCCCGGCTGCAGTAAAGGCGGTGCACTAGCATGGCCTCAGCTTCTGGCTAAAACCTGTAATGTATATATAATATATATATATAGATATATATATATATAATATATATATATATATATAATATATATATGCATATATGTGTATCTATCTATCTATCTATCTATCTATCTATCTATCTATCTATCTATCTATCTATCTATCTATCTATCAGTCTATACATACATACATACATACATACAGGCACGTGTATATATGTGTCTTTATTGGGACAGGTATCTGGGATGAAAAAGAATCTTTTATAGTGCATCGACACTTACACCTATGTTAATGTATTTTTATACTCGTATTTGTTGGGGGAGAGTTTATACATTCCTTTGTAGCAGAAAACCATTTAACTGAAATCCAAACGGATTTATACCCATTTGGATTTGATCTGAGGCATATTTTATGTCATTCACTACAAACTTCGCACACGCGCGCGCGCACGCACACGCACACGCACACATGTATGTTTATGTATGTATGCATACTGTTCTGTCTGTTCATCCGTTTATACATCCACACACATGCACGCATGTACACACAACACACACACACACACAGAGGCACGCAAAATTTGATCTATAAATATTTTCAATGGAATTGATGAATTACTTTGTTTATACCTTCGACTCTTCGTAGTTTCACCCATTTCTAACACGTTATATACATCATAGCCCTCACATGCAAACGAGTGTGACTTCTTAACATCTATAATACTTTCGCTAATTGTTTAAAGTGACTCTATTGCGGCGAGCAGATATGGACAACACTTTCGGCCCACTCTCCCTTGATCTGACAGAATATCGAAGATGTGAGCTGGAACGAGAGAGGGCTGCACTAACATTTGACTGTGGATGATTTTCAGCTGATTTAACATGAAATGAAGTTCCTTTAAAGGACTCAACATGTCACCCGGTTATGGAATCGAAACCAAGACCTTGTGTTCATCACCAAACATATTCTTTTCTACTCAGACAAAATACCGCTAAGTATTTTGCCCGGCGTGCTAACGTTTCTGCATCGCCAAACATTCTTTTTTTCTCTAGGCACAAGGCCCGAAATTTTGGGGGAGGGGAAAAGTCGATTAAATCGATCCCAGTGCGCAACTGGTGCTTAATTTATCGACCCCGAAAGGATGAAAGGCAAAGTCGACCTCGGCAGAATTTGAACTCAGAAGGTAAAAACAGACGAAATACCGCTAAACATTTCACCCGGCGTGCTAACGTTTCTTATTTCTTTATAGCCCACAAGGGGATAAACAAAGAGGGGACAAACAAGGACAGACAAAGGGATCAAGTCGATTCTATCGACCTCGGTGTGTAACTGGTATTTAATTTATCGACCCCGAAAGGATGAAACGCAAAGTCGACTTCGGCGGAATTTGAACTCAGAACTTAAAGACAGACGAAACACCGCTAAGCATTTCGCCCAGCGTGCTAACGTTTCTGTTAGCTCGCCGCCTTCATCGCCAAGCATATTAATCACTGGAGTACGCACCTTTCAAAACACACCCAAACACATACATACATATATTTTATTTTGCAATTTAGTTGTTGAATATATGAATTATAATGTTTCTTCTGTTTATATTTTAGCATTGTGCTATTTATTTTTGGCATTATGAGCCTGCGAGAGAATAATGTATTTGTAGGGCTCGTAATATTACAGTAGAAGGAAGGTGGTGAACTGCAGAATCGTCAGCACGCCGGGCAAAATGTTTAGTTGTATTTCATCCGTCTTACGTTTTGAGTTCAAATTCCGTCGAGGTCTACTTTGCCTTTTATCCTTTCGGGATCGATAAAACCAGTTCAGTGCTGGGATTGATGTAATCGATTTATACCTTCCGCCGAAATTGCTGGTTTTGTGCCAAAATTTGAAATTAATATTACAGTAGGAATCATGAACTTTAAAACTTATTTTCACTAATTCGGGTAATAAAATCTACCTTAATGACATTTGTTTTACCATAAAAAGAAGCACATACATACGTTAATAAGCGTTTGTGGAGATTGTAGAAGTCTGTTCATGGATTTCAGTACGCTATTGTTTTTAGCGAACTACACGAGAATTATGCGGAAATATGAAATAGAATACTTAATAGATGAGCAGAATTATGTTTATGTCATAAATATTTATGCATTATATATACTGTATTACTTATTTAACACACTCGTACATACACAACGCACACACCACACACACACATATTTATTATATAAATAGATTTATGTAATCGCTTGAAGTTAAAGACTTCAGAAGGAAAAGTAGTGTCAAAATATATTTGTTAAAACTAAGTGACTTTGAATGTTCACGCCTCCTATCTATGAAAGCAATTTGTTTAATGATCCTGAAAACCGTTAATAAGAATTTTCAGATAACAGAAACAAAAAGAAAAAGGAAGCATTTGATTGGTTATACGTGTAAAGATAACATCATCTAACTAAAATAAAACACAAATGAATAGATATCAAATAAATGAATAAAAACATAATTTCAGATATTTTAAGCCTTCATAAAATATCATCTATGCTGAAATACTACATAATACTATAATAAGAAAGAACGTAATTAGTTGCAAAGAAAGTGAGAGAGCAATATTATAGAGTAAGAAAATAAATAACGATAACTCGCTTAACAGTGTCAGAAACGATCGCCATTCATAAAACAGCATGCAACGCGACAAAGAAAGAACAGAAGAAAAAATGAATATATAAACATAGAATATGATAGTGCTGTAAATTTCTGGTTGATCATAATCCATGATGGAAATTTCTGACTATGATATTTCTTGTCAAACATTTTAATGAATAGAGGGTGTTTCTTTTTTTTTTCTACTCTAGGCACAGGGCCTAAGATTTTTGGAGAGAGGCCAGTCGATTAGATCGACC
>NC_042998.1:107097701-107100201 GCF_006345805.1 Octopus sinensis | reverse complement strand
GTGCGCGTGTGTGTAACGAAAAGGGGGGGGGTTAAGGAAAAAGGACTCCAGCTGAGGGGAAGATGGAAGAGTGGTCCCCGCGGAGACGGGGCGTGGGAAAACCCAACGACACGCGACGGTCCCAGGAACGGGCGGGAGGTCTCGTCGGGTCCAGAGCGAGGTGCCTGCGGCGCGTATGCGTGCGCGAACCGGCGCAAGCGCGTGCGTGCGCGCGCCTGCGAGTATGTGCGTAAGTATGTATGTGTGTGGATGTGTGAGTGGTCTGTGTGTATGTCCGGGTGGCAGTGTGTCCGATGAATGTATGTGTATGTGTGTATGTTTATGTGTGTGCATAGATGTATGTCCGTGTGTGTGTGTGTGTGTGTGTATGTGTGTGAGTGTGTATGTATGTACGTGTGGGTGTGGGGAAGTGTGTGTATGTGCATGTGTGTGCGCGTACATACAGGTGTGTGAGTGAGTGTGTGTGTGTATGTATGTGTGAGTGTGTATGTATGTGTGTGTAGGATGCATGTATGTGTATGGGTGTATGTATGCGTGTGTGTATGTATGTATGTGTACGTGCGTGTGTGTGTGTGTATGCGTGTAGGTGTGCGCGTGTGCATGCATGCATGCATGCATGTGCGTATGTGTGTGTGTGTGTGTGCATGTGTGTGGGTATATATGTATGTGCGTATATGTGTGTGTATGTGCGTACATGTGTGTGTGTGTGTATGCATGTGTGTGTATGTAGGTGTGTAGGCGTGTGTGTATAGGTGTATGTATGTAAGTATGTATGGGTGTGTCCGTGTATGTGTGTGTATGTATGTGTGTGTATGTAGGTGTGTGGGCGTGTGTATATGTGTGTGTATGTAGGTGTGTGGGCGTGTGTATATAGGTGTATGTGTGTATGTCTGGGTTGGTCCGTGCATGTTTTGTGTGTGTGTGTGTATGCATGTGTATGTAGGTGTGTGTGTACGTGTGTAATGTATGTGTGTATGCGTGTGTAGCGTGCGTGTGTGTATGTAGGTGCGTGTGTGTATGTGTGTGGGAGTGTAGGTGTTGTGTGCGTGTGCGTGTGCGTGTTTATGTTGGGTGTGGCGTATGTGAGTGTGAGTGTATGGGTGTTTGTCATGCATGTGTGTGCGCGTGCAGGTGAGTGTGTGTGTAAGTATGTGTGTGTGTATGTTTGTGTGAGTGTGTATGTGTGTATGTCTGTGTGTATGTATGTGCGTATAGGAGTATGTGGGTATGTGTGTGTGTATGTATATGGGTGTATGTATGTATGTGTGTGTGTGTGCATGTGTATACGTATATGTGTGTGTGCGTATGTGTGTATATGTGTATGTGTGTGTGTTTATGTATGTGTGTATGTATGTGTGTAGCGTGTGGTGTGTAGATATGTATGTATGGGTGTGTGTCCG
Organism: Octopus sinensis; assembly: GCF_006345805.1. Taxonomy (NCBI): domain Eukaryota; kingdom Metazoa; phylum Mollusca; class Cephalopoda; order Octopoda; family Octopodidae; genus Octopus; species Octopus sinensis. The sequence continues at coordinate 107,098,801 of NC_042998.1, read as the reverse complement.
TGTGTGTTTGTGTGTGTGTGTCTGAGTGAGGGTATGGCTGTGTAGGTGTGTGTGTGTATGAATGTAAGTGTGTGTATACAAGTGTAATGTATGTATGTAGGTGTGTGTGTGTGTGTGTATGTGTACGTGTGCGTGTGTATGTGTGTGTGTGTATGCGTGTGAGTGTGAGTGTATGGGTGTATGTCTGTGTGTGTGTAAGTCTGAAGTAGGTATGTATGTGTATGTATGTATGTGTGTGTGTGTGTGCAGGTATGTGTGTGTATGTGTGTGTGTGAGTAGGTGTGCGTGTATGTATGTGGGTAGGGATGCATGCGAGTGTGTGGGTATGTATGCATACATACGCACGCGCACATCCGAAGCAAGCCCACACACACGAAGCGCGCTCACGCACACAACGCACAAGCAGTACAACGCAAGCCCAAGGGGCCGACCAAGCCCCCAGCGCGCGCCAAGGCGCGCGAGCGCAAAGGCCCTCGAACGCCCCGCTACGCGGGAACCGAGGTTCCATCAGCCAAAACCGGAAAGCAGAAAAGAGGGGGGGCTGCCTGGATGCAAAAAGGTGTATGTGGTGTGCATTCAGTGTAAGGGTGTGCATGTGTAGGTATGTATGTATGTATGTGCCTACATGTATGTTTGCATGTGTGTGTGTGAAGTATGTACGTGCGGTGTGTGTGTGTGAGTGTGTGTGTATGTATGTGCGTATGTATGTGTGTGTGTATGTGTGTATGTATGTCTGTGTGTGTGTGTGTGTGTGTAAGTATGTATGTTTGTGCGTATGTATGTATGTGTGTGTGTATGTGCATGTTGGTTTGTATGTTAGTGTGTGTTAGTATGTCTGTAAGTGTGTGTGATTAAATGGTGAATGTATGTACGTAGATGGGTCTACGTATGTGTGTGTGTGAACAGGCGTGTGGGAGTAGGTGGGTGGGTGGGTGTGGGAGGTAGGTGGGTGGTGTGTGCGTGTGGGAGGTAGGTGGGTGGGTGGGTGTGTGGGGTGGTGTGTCCACAAAAAAAAAAAAAAAACGGATCTCAAGAGGAGGGGGCTGTGTTAAGTCCGTGTGGGGTGGTAGTTTGTAGGGTGAAGATGTAGCGTTGCTCCA
>NC_042998.1:107047701-107092701 GCF_006345805.1 Octopus sinensis | reverse complement strand
TTGAATTAACTTTATTCATCTGCATGATATCATCTGTATGATAGTCTATAAAGTAGTACCAGCAATATATACTAATCCGACCAACCATATGACTCTCTAATAAATTTGTTGTATTGCCTCTGAGCTGAAACAATTTCGTAAGTGTTCGAGTTGAGATCTTATTTTAATTTCATTGTCGTCATTAAACATATGCAGTATCAAAGTATCAGGCCAAAACGTGGGTGTATCGGGAATAAAGGGAGAATAGCGTGCTCTACAAAAATAGCTTGCTGTATTGCTTATATGTTCCTTTACGTTTATTGTTCAAATCTCACTGAAGTCAACTTAACCTTTTATACTGCAGGAGTTGATATTTATTAGGGTCAATTTAATTAACTACATTCTCGCCACAAAAAATAAATAACCACGTGTCTATTTTAGAAATCGATATATTAGGATAGATTTAAGGCAGCGAAATGACGGGCAAAATGCTTAGCGGCATTTCTTCCATCCTTACATTTAGAAATAAAATTCTGCCGAGATCGACTTTGCTTTCCAATCTTTTGGAGTCGATGAAAAACGTACAAGTTGAGAACTGGGGTCGATGTAATCGACTTACCACCTACTCTGAAATTGCTGACCTTGTGCCAAAATTTGAAACCAATATATTATGATAGATCCAGGTGTCTATACTATCAGCCATCTGGAAATTGACCTTGCATCAGTTTTTCTATAATATGCGTTTTGCAAGTAATTAAGACTTGCAAAATGTCTATAAAAAGAACTGTATACGAAAACAGTAAATATAGAATATTAAAAAAAGTAAGGAGGAAATTATCGCATCCGAAACTTATTGCTTTGAATAGCTATTTGTTGTTGGTTGTATTTCCTAATTCCTTTACCTCGATACACACACCTCAAACAAACGGAAAACAAAATACAAAACAAGAAATTTGAAAGAAACATATGGTGAGGAGATAGTTGGTGAAAAGAATAAATAGATGACTAATAAAAAGAACAATAACTTCCTGCTAAAGTTTGAAACCTCGTGAGAAGAGAAACACAATTTTGTGCACTTCATAAGATAATTAGCGTAGGGAACTTGTAAATGTAAATGGAAACTATATCGTTATGGAAGATTCAATAAAAACAGCTACAGTCATTGGTAAAAACAAAACCCCAAAAGTAACACAAAAAATAAAACAAAAACAAAAACGATGACATACATACAAATAATTTATAATTTGGCAGAAAGCCATAAATTTTACTTGATGACGTAGAAAGGGTCGATAGAATTCAGTACGTAAAGGGAAGTAACTAAATACCACAAGCCATTTTCTCTGATGCTCCTTCTTTCCACATACTCTATTGTCCTATCAGTAATGATAATGATTTCTTTACATTGGTACGTTAAAAATATGGATGAGTACGAAAGCTGTGAGGACATGAAGCAGGTGGGAACCATTAAACTATAGAAAAAGAAAGACAGGTTTGCAACGGTTGAAATACCATTAATTGAAAGTATTCTCCGTTAGAGCTGATTTGGGTATAATAGTTAGCGCCAGACAAAATGTCTGCACTATTTAGTAAGAGTTTTTTTAGGCTCCTGTGTGCCAAAACTCGTTGGGATCTACTTTGCCTTTCAACTTTCCGGGATTGACAATAAGGTAGCAATCAAGTACTGGATTCGATTTACTGTTCCTATAAAACATTCTAAGTGTGAATGGAATTATAATAGAAGACTGAGGCTGAAAAAATCTCTTGGTACAGTTTTCCAACCAAAAAAAGCACCTGTGATGTAGAGAATAATTTGTTTTGACTAGAGTCAAGACTCCATATTTATAGGAGTTGAGAAATGGGCTTCCGTTTGGAATGGTTGATAAATGCTATGTAAGAAGTAGGACCATACATAACACATTACAAAAAAAAAAGAAAAAAAGGCAATAACAACGACAGTTTGTTGCTAAATGTTAAGCGTGATAAATTTATGCCAGTAAGTTTCTTGTTTACCCTTCTCACTTAAACATACTCTCCGATACCAAAATCTCATTAACTCAAAAACGAGAAAAAACAAAAAGAAAAAAATAGCAGAAAAATTCAAGCAATATAAAAAAAACAAAACAAAACAAAGACAAGTACAACATCAACGAGCAAAAACAGTAACTCGATAGATTGTGAAATCTTGTTAGAAGGCAAAGTATCTTCACTTTTGATAAGAGACAAAAATTATATATAAATACATACATGCATATGTGCGTATGTATATGTGTATATGTATGTATGTATGTATGTATGTATGTATGTATATGTATGTATGTATGTATGTATGTATGTATGTATGTATTTACACGCGGGTACTAATAAGCAGAAACCCCACAAATGAAAAAAAAAAACCTGCACCATGATTACCTCCTCTTTTGTTTTTTACTCTCTCTCTCAACCTCTGTTTCGCTCACTTTGTCGTTATCTCAGTATTTTTATCTCTTTCTCTCTGGTGCCCTTTACTTTATTCACAGTCTGTGTTTTTCTTTCAAATATCTCGAGAAATTTCTAACTCAAAATTCTAGATATGAATACTATTATATTTGCTAAACGTTTCTTTTTTTGTTAGAACACTTGGTGATTGTTGCATTTTTTAAATAGATTCATATGTGGCTATTTTAATGTCATATCACATAAGAAAAAGAAACTTACATAGTATTCTCACCATTCTTTAATATTTATTATGGAACTTTTTTTTCTTCTAATCATTTCTCATTATTAGCAGATCAAGATTCAAAGAAGTTCCAGGAAACATAATTTCTGGGGTTTCAAATACGATAGTTTCAACGTTCTGTTGCAGCCGTAGCTTACAGCGAGACAATTCTTAATTGAAGCCATTTTAGCTACATTCACACACACACACACACACACACACACACACACACACACACCACACACACACACACACACACACACACACACAAACACGCACGCACACACACATACATACATATATACATGTACTCGCACACATGCACACGCGTACACACACATTCATCAATCTATTTATCTATCTATCTACCTATCTATTTACCTATCTATCTATACATACATACATACATACATACATATATATATATATATACGAAGAAAGAGAGATAGAGATAGACAGATAGAGAGACAGGGAGTGAGAGATAGATAGAGAGATAGAGAGAGAATTCATTGCGCATCATTATATATTATACGGATTTTTAGGTTTATATTTACAACATGCATTCTGACGGATAAGGAGAAAATGATAGTACTGCAGTGTTCATAACATTAATAGGTAAATGAAAGATGGCAGCATAGAATAAAATATAGCTGGAATAGAATAGAAAAGAATAGAATTTTATTCATAATAATTTGTATTTGCATTGTAGCACCAACAAGGAGACATCTACCTTGTTGCTCTAACTTAGAAAAATTGCTGCTAAATTTTTCACTAATCCATTCCTAACATCTGAAAAAGGCTGGGGATATGTAATGTTAGTCCTGGGTTCACTATATTTTAAAAGTAAAGAATGGTGACAATTGGAACACTCTGTATAAAAGTCTGCTCAGTAAGGAACTGCTCTCAGGTTTCCCAACAAAAATATATTTTTAAGTAAGACCCTAATAGGACATAATGGCTTCTTCGGCCGCAGGGAAGTTCACCAACAGTAATTCATCGACGGATATATCGATATTCTTAAAAGAAAAACATATCGAAAATATCGATTAAAAATCACCAATTAGTAAATTGATTGGTTTTTATCTTTTCCAATGCTAAATTAATATATCTTAATGAATATCACAATTTCAATAATAAGCTAAAAATGAAAAGTAAGTACTTATTACTCGTAAAATTAATTTTAATAATTTGAACACTGATAAATCCTTGAAAGGATTTCTATAATGAGACGTCATGTGTTAAGCTTCCTTAAATATGAAGCGATAGATTAGTTAAGCTCGTAGTTTGCAACTCATTCTATCGTTTGAGCACACTTAAGATACGGTATTTTCATCTCTTCAATGGAGGCTCTGATAATCAGCGAATTGTTCGTCGGTGAATTGCCGTTTGTGGATTGCTATCGGTGAATTATCCACACATGGAATTCTTCACGTTAATAACATTACTTTAGTATTCTTAGAAGAGAGAAAAAATTATCAAATTTATCGTCTTCAATTAATAAAATCTTCACTATAGGTTTTATGTTATATTCTATTCAGGTCTTATTTTATTCTTTTGTGCCATATTCTATCCTCCCATTACAGCTAAGAGCGCTGCTCAATCATCTTCCCCCAATCTGTCTAAAATGACCATCTAATGTGTGTTGTGAATTGTATAACCTAAAATGACGTGCAATAAATTCTCTCCTTTCTCTCTATTTGTCTGTTTGTCTCTCGGTATCTATCAATATATATATATATATATATATATATATATATATATATATATATATATATATATATATATATCAATATATATATATATATATATAATATATATATATATATATATATATAATATATATATATATATACATATATACATATATATATACATACATACATACATACATACATATATTTAGATATTCATTATATACACATTTATATACACATTTATATATACGAATATATGTATACATAGTATGTGTGTGCATCTAAGAGAGAGAGAGAGAGAAAGAGAGAGAGAGAGAGAGAGAAGGAGTATATCCATTATATATATTACACTCTTACACATATACATACATATCTGTGTGCGTCTATGGTTGTGAATTTTAGTTGCTTACAAAGTAGATTACAGTCAAATGAAAATCACTAAACTCCCTTGACCCACCGCCGAATATTTACTTGCGATTTCATTCAGATTTAATGCTAATTTAGCATTCCTATTTGCTGATTTTCTTATGATTACTCTAGCAAGTACTGTGGGCACTATGATTTGCTGTAGAGGTCTAATAAGACCCAACCGCACAGGAATCAGCTCCTGTACTTCCAATTAAATATTTGATGTCACGTAATAAATATGCTCACCTATACTTGACTTTTAGTGCTTCTTCAGATGGCATATCTGATAAATTAATTTCAATAAATATTATTCACATAATTAATGACGCTGCTGTTTCATCAAAGAGCATAGAATAAAATGAAAATCAGCTCATCTCTGAAAAAGCTTTTCCTTGTAACTCTTAACGGAAAGTAGAAAACAACGGTATTTGAATACAGTTTAACCTGCTCATATAAATAGAATCGTTAGAATTTATAAGTTACTGAAACTAACTGCGAACACGTTAATTTTTCTAATATTTTTTCCCCACACATTTATCTACATTTATATATTTTAGAGACAAAAAGAAACCTGATCTTTGATTTAAACCTAGTCTTTGATTTAAACAAATAATATATTATCTTAGTTAAAGCTAAGTGCCATAAATTTCTTTCGTTACCGATACTGCGTCATCTGGTCCAGCCTGCTCAGATTTACTCGATTCGATCTTGCGCCCCATCACGAAGTCATATTATGAACTTTTGCCTAGCCCTACAACAATGTCTTGCGAAACGCATATCCTACCTTTTTAATGACAACAATTGACAGCAATTGCAGCAAGAATATCGTACTATCATTGTTTGGTCGTTGTTTTTTGTCACGTGAATCTCAGTACAAATATCTACTGCACAGTTGTAAAAATATGAAACAAAAACCAGAAATAAATGCTTGTAATTATGTAGCTCTGTGTGAATGGATATAATTTTAGTTGAATACAGTAAATAAGGTTAGGCTTTTACTTTATAGCAAAGTTAGTATTAAGAGTACGGGACAAGATAAAGATAGTGCAGGGTCTGTAACATATATTATAAAGGGTCCTTAATTTCCTTAAAAAAAAACGTGCTCTTAAAATAAGACATATTTGAATAGCCAATATGTTTAAATCAGACAGCAGCACATAGTCGAATTGTAGCTACGAATCTCACTGCATATTTGAAGCAACAATACAGATAGATTATTTAGCACGTGAGGAGGCGGCACAGGAGCCATTCGCTGTTGGTTTGCTAGACATATATTCCAGAAGAGAGTGGACTATAACTAACAGGACCATTGGAAATTTCATGTTTTGTAAGCTTTCTTAATTATGCCTTGATGCATACATCATAACATTGTTTCACTGTGTAACAAATTTTGATAACGTCTTCAATTTCCTTCGAAAATTAAGTTCGTTCGAAGCGAAACTCTCGAATACACGGACGTCATGACAAGCAGAACAATACTGTAGAAGAGTCTCATGGATCCAACTCTATACTATGAAGGTCCAATGTATAAAGATCAACTAGCACGGTGATTGGTAATGAAAATGGGTACGATGGTTTGCATAATGTTTTGCCTAAGCATGATATTTACATAGAGAAGACAGGTGTGTGGTTCAGTAGGTAGAGTATTCTGCTTTAGATCGTAAGGTAGTGAGTCTGATACTCGGAAGCGCAAGACACTTTATTTCTTGTTCTTCCAGTCCACTCAGCTGGCAAAAATGAGTTCTGTCTGCAATTCAAAGGGTCAGCTTTGTTATGCTCTGTGTCATGCTGAATCCCACTACGTTAGGGGTACGCATGTCTGTGGAGTGCTCAGCCATTTGCGCGTTAATTTCATGAGCAGGCTGTTCGGTTCATTGGATTAACTGGAATACCCGTCATCGTAACCGACGGAGAGCTAGGCCATATTTAGCTACCAGCCGACGTGGCCGAAACATTTACAAGTTTAATCTTGGAAGATGATGATTTAGAGACGGTAAATTACGAAGTAAAGTTGTGTCGATGGAACCTTCCTCTACAAACGATAATTTAGTTTTAAAACAGACCTAAAATCCTAAAAGTGAAATACTAGAACATTACACGAATTCTCTAGTATATGGCATTGTTACTTGAGCAACTAAGTTACACAAGTTAAATTATCCACACCTCATACAAAACCCTAAATATAGTGAAAATTTGTTTTTGTTGTTCTAACATTGAAAATGTAATCATATCAATTTAAGGTTAATTGCGCTAAACAGGATAAGGCTCAAGTAGAAACAGTACACAATACAATTTAGGCGGGATTAGCAATACTGTGTCTATAATAGACTAATAGCAATTAGATTTCGGACTTGTTTATGAGGAAAATAATAATTAGCTTAATTATTGTATGGCGTGTTTAATAGATCAAAATAAAGAAATAAAATGCCAACCAATTAGTTATGATGTCTTCCCATTTACTGCTGCCATTCATTTTGTAATTTGTTTGATTTAATGTATATAGAAGAATCTCAAATTCTTCTGAGTGTTGGCTGTGCTTAAACACTCAGTCCTATGACATAGTCGTATAATATACTATAGTTTATAGGATTGAATATTATAGTAATTGAGTAAATATAAAATCATCGAATCAGAATCAATAACTTACACGCACTGAATTGCTCCGGATCATTCTCAAAATCCCAGTTGTTTAGAAATGTTGACGGCAGTAGAATACTGCAATAATAAAGCATTTCATGCGAGGTAAACGGAAATGCAGGGTCCTAAAGCATATATTACCCTTACTACTAGGTTTATCCGGTACTGCATATGTAGATACAATTGTTCAATTGTTCATATCAACAACTAGCCCATCGGAAAACGTGCCAAAAGTACTAACAGCGTCATAAAACTGTGCTAGCTAGTCGGACAAGGTATCATATTGTACCAGTTTAAATCAATGTCCTTACGTGACATGAAAGGAGAGTCCGGTTGTGTTTCTCTATTCTAATTATGTTAAAGCAAAGATGGCATTTTTCTAATTATGCCTTAAGAAATATTAGATGGCCTTCAAAACACTTCGAAATATAAATAACATGATGCTCGCCAGTAAAGAATCCAAGCAGTATTTCATGTGCACATATAAATGCAAATATATTCACTCAGAAATACACACACACTCATACACACACACGCACACACAGACACATACACACATACAAGCACACAGACACATACACACACACGAACACACACACACAGACACAGACACACACACATACACACACGAACACACTGTTGAACACAACTTTTAAAACAACTTTCACAGATTCTTATCCCCCTTTTGGATAATTCATAAACAATTTCTGCAGTAGCCGTGTTTATTCGCTAAGATTATTCTGTAGTCTATTATTAATGAGGTTGAGCAAGTAGCTACTACAACTGGCTTCTAAATGCATAATTCTTCCTTTAAAAATAGAAGCTACGTGAATAGACTACAAATAAAGATTAATTAGAGCCAAGCTGAAACAAAGAGTTCAGTACGAAGTCAATTTATCTGCCATTGACTTGTTTTTTATAACTTCCATCATGTATTTAATGGTCCGGTGCTTATTCATTGATTATTATTATTATTATTATTATTATTATTATTATTATTATTATTATTATTATTATTATTATTATTACAGTTATTATTACAGTTATTATTATTGTTGCTGTATAATCTTGGTCAGTATTCACCAAGTGAACCTGAATGAGGAAGATTTCTCAAGATGCAACCCACAGTGCTAGTGCTCCAGTTATATATCATACACTACTCAGTTGTGAACAACACTGCAATTCAACGTTGAGTGATTTATCTTATGAGGTGGCGCCTAGCCGTCTGGGCAGTTGGCATATTTTCTACTGACCCTTCTGTCTCCCTATACCTGCTGTTGTTGCTGTTTAACTCCAGTCAACACAAAAAGAGCAGATTTATGATGAAAAGAGTTCCATCCATCATCATTCTGTCCGCTTTTTGAGATATAGTTTATGTCTTTTCTGCTGTGCTCATTAATCTTTTGGGATGGTGTAGTATGCTTTGAGAAAAATTTAGCTACGATTTCTTGAAGTTCAAACTCACTGTTTGCTTCACTTGGTGTCGTTGTTTAGCTCCAGGTTAACATTGACTGAATATATCCATGATAAAAGGCATTCCAGCCATGTCATTCCATTTTATAGTATATTAAGAACTACATTTTCCAAAGTGTCCTTCATTTTTTTTAGATAGCAGCGTATGATATGAATGAAATTTGGTTGCTGTTATTTCCTCAACCGTTAGGCCTTCCCTCTTTGGCTTGCGCTTATATACCAATACGTTCTGATGATAGTCGTAGCTGAAGCAGATAAACTACACTCACGTAGAGGGCAATAGTAGCTCTCACTTCAGACAGTAGACGATGGACTTAAAAGATTTGTTAGTTATTTTTAGGTTGGAACATCATGAGATATTTGTTGAGAAAGTATTTCTGTCATTCCTTTCTCCATCAATTTATCCATTTCCAGTATTCCCAAGTACTTATAACCCGTTCTTTCTATTTGCTTCATAACTTCCCCCGATCGTATCACTAACCCGTCCATACATTTAATTTTGCCTCTCTTCAAGGCTAACACACCACACTTCTTCAGTTCGAACTCCATTCTGATATCAGCACTGAAACTATATACCGTATCTACGAGGGAACTGACTTGGGATTCATCTTTTATCATAAAGTTTGAAGTCGTCCATGAATAACAAGTGGTTGACTTATTATTATTATTATTGTTGTTGTTGTTGTTGTTGTTGTTGTTGTTGTTGTTGTTGTTGTCGTCGTTGTTGTTGTTGTTGTTGTTATTCAGTAGTCTTATTTTTATCACGTACTTTCACTGCACAACCGAGCGCAGCTATGTATGCCTTGGGTACGTGCTGTGGTTTGTTGTGATGCTCTTATTTTTACCATATTGAAAGTGTTTTACGTAGGATGTGTGCGGTCGTAGCCTAGTAGTGCTATTTTCTGTATGTTATCTATACTTGTTAGTCCTGGTGTTTTGTTATATATTTGTCTGAATATCATCATCATCATCATTATTATTTTCCGATTGAATTGCATTTTATTTTATCTTCTGACTGGGTCTCAACCAGAGACCTAAGGCACATATATATTATCAGGTCATCCCGTAAGTTCTGTCCGAATTTTGAATAAAGAAAACAAGTGAGCAAATGTTATATTTAATTGAAATTTAATCATCAATGTACTTTCCCTGATTATCTATGACTTCCTTCCATCTATTTACAAGCTTTTTAATCCTATCAATGTAAAACTCTTTTGGTTTCAAAGCGAAGAACTCTGAAATGTCAGTTTCAACCTCCTCCTGGCTTGCGAAAGTTATGTCCCTTAAATGATTCTGTAGACTACGAAACAAATGGTAGTATGAAGGAGCAAGGTTGCGAAAATAAGGTGAATGATGAATTTTTTTTACCCAGTGAAGCTCTTCGATCATCTGTGATGTGATATTTGCAGTGCAGGGTCGTGCATTGTCCTGATGAGACATCACTCCTTTTCGATTCACTAAAGCGGGTCTTTTTTTCTTCAAAGATTGGTTCAAACGCTCTAATTGCTGGCAGTAGACTTGAGCATTGGTTGTTGCATTAGGTGGTAACAATTTAAAGTGAATTACTCCTTTGCAATCCCACCAGATAGAGAGAAGGACCCTTTCCCTTTGAAGTTTCCTTCTCAGTTGTGGTTGAACTTTTCCCCTTTTACCAAGCCACTGTCTACGACGTTTAACATTTCGGTAGAAGATCCATTTTTCGTGACCAATCACAAGTCTATCCAAAATGGGTGAAATGAGTTCGCGAGAATGGAGAGAAAAGCAGATGTCAACTCGGGATTTGCGGTTGCTTTCGGACAATTCATGAGGCACCCATTTTCCAAGCTTAGGAACCTTTCCAAGTTGTTGAAGATGACGATGAACAGTTGTATGGTTTGAACTAAGCTTTATTGCCAATTCTTCAACTGATTAATGCAGGATTTTCTTCAAGTAATGTCTCAAGGAACTTATCCTCAAAGTCAACTGGACGTCCTGTTCGATCTTCATCTTCAAGGATGAAATCTCCACTTTCGAATTTTGCAAACCATCTTCTGTAAGTTCTGTCATTCAAGCATTTTTTCCCATAAACTGAGTGTATGCTTCGAGTCGCCTCAGCTGCAGAGTTTCCTTTTCTGTACTCATAAAGCATTATGTGCCTCAAATGCTCGTTGGATACTTCCATGTTAGAAAGGGTTTTAATCAAAGAAATTTTAATTCTATTATTCTGTAAAATAATATTTAATTAGTTTCAATGTACACAAATGCATAAAAATAATTTTTAATTCCATTAGACATTCTAAAATACTATTAAATCTTATGGGATGACCTGATAGATAGAGAGAAACTTCCTGAAAATGTAGGCGATTGATGTCAACAATAATTTTTCGAGTTTCAAAGGTTGATGGTTTCCCAGTACCATTCTTGGTCATTCCTGGGACACCTACAACAACAGGGATGGTTTTGGTTTTTAATTGCTACGTCCTACATATCTCAATCTCAAGGTCCTTATATTTCGACAGTTTTTCAAATTCTTTTGCTGAGATGTTTCTATCCGTAGGTACTGTCATGTCAATTAACGGGTATGTTTTTGTTTTAGGTCTTTTATAGCAATGTCTGGTCTGTTAACATTTATTTGCCTCTCTGTATGTATTCCATAATCTCATAGGATGGTAGCATTCTCCCCCTCAGTGACTGGCTCTGGGTGGTGTTCATACCAGTTTTTAGGGTGTGGGATACCATTGTAATGGCATATTATCCAGTGCAAGTATTGGCCAACTCAATCATACCTAGTTAAATATTCTGTAGGAGCAAGGACAAGCAACCGGCAACAACGTAGTCAATACTCTCAAGTTTGTCATTGCAGAGTCTACACTTTGTGTCTACCTCAGTGTGTGTGACTTGATAGTTCCAGGTGAGAAGAATCTTTTTCTTGTGCTGCTAGGATGAATCTTTCTGTTTCGGCTTTCAAACCACACTCTGCAACCACTGATGGGTTCTTCTCCTATCTACATAAGCTTCCTCAGCTCGTTTGAGGTATTGTCCATGCAATGGTTTTTCTTCCCATAGTCTTGATATTTCCTTCAAGCTTACCTCTGGCTTTTGTTTTGCACTTTTTTGCTACCTTATTATTATTATTATTATTATTATTATTATTATTATTATTATTATTATTATTATTATTATTATTATTATTCAGTAGTTTTATTTTTATAGCGTGCTTTCACTTCACTACCGAGCGCAGCTCTGTGTGCCTTGGGTATGTGCTGTGGTTTGTTGTGATGCTCTTATGGTTACTGTATTGAAAGTGTTCTGCGTATTATTATTATTATTATTATTATTTATTATTATTATTATTATTATCATCATCATCATCATCATCATCATCATCATCATCATCATCATAATCATCATTCTTCTTCTTCTTCTTCTTCTTCTTCTTCTTCTTCTTCTTCTTATTATTATTATTATTATTCTATGTTTGACTTTTGCTTTATATTTGTACAAGAGTTGGCTCCAAGTCTCACCCAGAGACCTCAAGAGACAACAGGTTGGAAGTTCATGTTGTTCTTATGCCTAGTGTGCCATATATTTGATTTTGTATTTAGCGTTGTACTAGTGAATGTCTAAAAAAAACAAAAACAAAAAAACATACGAAAATTTTGTTTGTTTTAAAACTTGAGATTACATAGAAAGTATTTTGCGTAGGATATGAGCAGTTCCCATGAGCACTATCTTTTGAATTTCTGCCATTTTGGGGTTTCCTGGTATCTGAGCTACGTAGCAATCAGCCCCTTTTGCTATCATTCTCAGGGCACCTATGACAACAGGTATTGTTTTAGTCTTCAAGTTCCACATTTTGCTGATTTCTATTTCAAGATCTTTATATTTGCTCAGTTTTTGGTAGGTCTTGACAGATACGTTTATATCGATTGGGACAGTCATATCAATGAGGAGGCATGTTCTTTTTCTGAAGTCTTTCAATATGATGTCTGGCCTATTTGCATCTATCTTTCTGTAAGTTTGAATGGTGAAGTTCCAGAGGAGTGAGATGTGGTCATTTTCAAGCACTGGAGGTGGTTTGTGTTCCCACCAGTTTTTTTCATGGGGCAAATCCAGGTTTTTGCAAATTACTCAGTGAATATATTGTGCAGCTCTATCATGCCTGTTGAGATACTCTGTAGGCGCTAGAAGACTGCACTTGGAGACAACATGATCAATGGTTTCATTTTGTTGTTGACATACACGACATGTTGGGCTATTATTATTATTGTTATTATTGTTATTATTATTATTATTATTATTATTATTATTATTATTATTATTATTATTATTATTATTATTATTATTGAGGAGAAAGGCATACTTGATTCTCAGCCCTATAAAATTTCCGAAATTTTGAAATTTGTGTGGGTTTGGTTTAAGAATTTTGTCTAGAAGAATTGTCTGTGGATTAATTTTGTTTTGTAAACTGGTCTGTTTTACTTGAAAAAATTTACGTTTGTAAAGAAATAGAAGTATTCGTCACTCAAGAATGTAATACAGAAGGAGTGAAAGAGTATTTAAATGAAAACGAAAAGGAGAGAGACTGAGCTATGCTTTAATTCAAAAAATTCCGTTTTACTAGAAACACTGCGGAGGTAATCATGACAATGACAGACAATCTCAAGAGAGGAAAACATATTTGTGTCGTCTACTTGTGATTTTGAGAGAAAAAAATCAACAAAAAACAAACAAACAAACAAAACAATAACAAAAAACGGAAAACATAAAACAATAACGAAACCAGAACTAAAACTTCGTTTTCTGCGATAACTAGCAATGAATGGTTCAGTCACTTGATCGGCAAGGAAGAAAATGTGAAAAATTATAAACGCAATATCATACACCCGGGACTGATGAAACTTCTAATCGTTGGGGTGTAAAACACAAAAAGTTTGTAATTGTATAAACAGAAAAGAAAACCACAGTATCCCATTTTAGCACAAGGGGGAAAATGTCTGCAGGAAGTGTGCTCTACAGTAGGATATGTGATAAGAGCCTAACAGCATGCGACGGTTACTGTTTGCAACAGCAAGGTGGAAGCCAGGTCTGTGGCTTTAACCACTTACTTATTACATCAGTTTATCATGCACCCATTATATATGAGAAGTCTTGTAAGGAACATTCAAGTCACTTATGTGTCACCCGTCAGGGAACAAGCCAGAGTGGTAACAATGGTGGATGAGCAGAGAGAGATGAAAGCATTCAAATCCAATCTCCGGTAAAATTAAATAGCGATGTGGAACCAATAAAAACTTATTTTCACTATTATTAATATTATCATCATCATCATCATCATCATCATCATCATCATCATCATCATCATCATCATTATCATTATTATTATTATTATTATTATTATTATTATTATTATTATTATTATTATTATTATTATTCAACATTTGATAGTTTCAGCCAATTTCTGCTGCATCACCTGTCATACCTCCGTGTTGCTGGAGTGTGTGCAACTGTACGTTTTTTTCTGTTGGTTGGGGAGTGCAAACTCTTCCCGGTATTGTATTGCGTGCAGTCTTTTGTTGTATAGTGTCTGTACTGTGTGTTGTGTGTATAATGCAAGTAATTTTATGTTGGGCATGCGGTCTGTGGATGGTTGTTTATTTGATATTTGCTATATATAATGGGGCTTGTGTTTATGGATTGTTTTGTTTTGGTTGTTTTATTGAATTGATAATATCTTGCGTAGGATTTAGGATGTTCCTAGCCGGGCTATACTTAGAGTTAGCATAGCTTCTACTTTGTTTCTATGTTTTATTTTATTATTATTATTATTATTATTATTATTATTATATTATTATTATTATTATTATTCAACATTTGATAGTTTCAGGCAAATTTCTGCTGCATCACCTGTCATACCTCCGTGTTGCTGGAGTGTGTGCAACACTGTACGTTTTTTTCTGTTGTTGGGGGAGTGCAAACTCTTCCCGGTATTGTATTGCGTGCAGTCTTTTGTTGTATTAGTGTCTGTACTGTGTGTTGTGTGTATAATGCAAGTAATATTTTATGTTGGGCATGCGGTCTGTGGATGGTTGTTTATTTGATATTTGCTATATATAATGGGGCTTGTGTTTATGGATTGTTTTGTTTTGGTTGTTTTATTGAATTGATAATATCTTGCGTAGGATTTAGGATGTTCCTAGCCGGGCTATATCTTAGAGTTAGGCATAGCTTCTACGTTTTTCATGTTTTATTATTATTATTATTATTATTATTATTATTATTATTATTATTATTATTATTATTATTATTAATATATCATTTTAACTCTTGTAGTGGGAAGATGCCGCTTTGTAAAAAGAATTATAATTGCC
Organism: Octopus sinensis; assembly: GCF_006345805.1. NCBI lineage: Eukaryota > Metazoa > Mollusca > Cephalopoda > Octopoda > Octopodidae > Octopus > Octopus sinensis. The sequence continues at coordinate 107,077,465 of NC_042998.1, read as the reverse complement.
CAAGGAAAGCCCGCTCTCGATATATAAGAGTAGACGAAAAAGAAAAAAAATTGAGGTTTTTTTTCATAAACTTTTAAAATTTAATTAACACAATTACATTTTCCCATCCAAAATGGTTGCTACGCATGATTATGCTACAAGACTAAATACTACAATAGAGAAAGTAAAACAAAAAATAAAAAACAAAAACAAAGGCAAAACACAAAGCACACTCCTGGCTGTTTGGGAGAAAAGGAGAAAGTGAAAGTTTAGGTGAACGATTAATAGAATAAAATGTCCAAAACACTTAAGCAACATCATCGTTAACATCTCACACGAATCACATTACTTTGATTCAAAGTTGTGTAAAGGCAAACCTTCCCTTAATACAGACTGATCAATTTTTAATCCTATCATAGTTTGAAGAAAATATGTAGGTGAAAATTTTGTCAAATAGAATGGCATTTCTTTGCCACATGAGCTAATCCTGGAATGAGCAAAGAGAAAAATAATATACCTCTGCTTTCGAAAGGACGGAAGCAAACTAAGTCTTTCCTCGCATCAAATAGTAGTCTCCTGGACTTATTGCGAGTTCTCTCACACGAAAAAGGCTGTAGCTTTAAAGCTGAGGACACAGTCGCAATACAATCTGAAATTGTCAGACATTCCTCCAGCTATACATTAGTGCCCCAGTACATGGTCAATGAAACGCAATGACAACAAGAAACATCGGAGACAATTTAGATCCATGATTTGCGGTCAGGTTTGTGTTAGAGTTAGTGAGTTTGAACAAAGCAGGGCTAATAAAAGGTGACAAGTACTCGAGAACCATCAGGATGAAGTTGTGAGTATTTTGTAACATTTGAAGGCCACAAAACTATACCGGAAACGCAACGAGATACAGGTCATGAGATTAATGGTACAGAGCAAAAAGCATTTGTAAGATGAGAACTCACCACAGAGCTGAATACTAGGAAGAAATTGAAAGATATTGCAAAAAAAAAAAATGTAAGAACGGAAATAATGATTTTTGCAACCACAAAAACAACAAAAACTCGTTTCCAGAGTATCACCAGCCATAATTCTTGGAGATGACAAGTAAAATATCTTTAAATCCACTTTTAAAAAAATAGATGGACAAAGACCTCGTCCATGAACAGTGTCAACCTGTAGTACCACAACTTGTGGTATGACACACATCGTGTGATGAAAGAGAAATAAAAATTACATATGAAAATTTAACAATCGTCGGCGAAAAGAAGAAAAACTCACAGAAAAAGGAGACTTAACATAAAACAGCGAAAACAATTGAGGAACAATTTCTTTTAAATGACAAGCAAATTCTTTCTCAGGAAAATAACGGAGAAAAAGAAGAAAACAGAGAGGAACAAAGATTTAGCATTCTTCAAAAATCAAGCAAACAATTAATTCACAACATTACGCAACTATAGTACCACAGACTTTCTGAAGAAGTTAGAATGATGCAAAGAACGTTTAGATCCAGAATTTAAACAACTCGTAAAATATAGATTATAAGTAAAATTAAAGCTAAAACATTACACTGAACCTAGAAAAGACTATTCTCAAAATTTATGTTGCGCTTTCCCCTTAAAAAGGAAATGTTTCCAAAAATGCATTCATAAACAATTTGAAAAATGATATCTGGAATGGATTTACCCAAGATAAGAAATTATTTATATGTTTTGATTCCATTTTATTATATATTGCTTAAATTATTACGTATAATTGTAACTTTATATATTTATTCTAGTGCAAATGCGTGTATTTATGTATACAGATATCATGTATGTGTAAGGTTTATGAATATGTACATATACGTATCTATAAGTGTATGTGTGTGTTTGTATGTGTATGCGTATATGTGTGCATATGTGTTTATCAATAAAATCTTAATTTTCCATGTATTGTGTAATGTGTCTTCTTCACTCCGAATAAGTGAAGGCTTTTTTTCTTCACACTCCATGTTTCTATTTTCGTATTCTGTCTTTTTAATCCTTAGTGAAGATTTCTTTATTCTGTCTATACTGAAGACCTTGTGGTTAATAAAAGAGACTATTATTATTATTATTATTATTATTATTATTATTATTATTGTTGTTGTTGTTGTTGTTGTTGTTGTTGTTGTTGTTGTTGTTATTATTATTATTTTCATTATCATCTTTCAATTGTGTTTCCATTTCTTGCCGAGTGTCTTCCTGACACCTAGGGCAGAAAAATGCACTATACATTGGTAGGCCATTAAAATAAACACACCAAATTGTTGTTGATGCTAAATTTTTCAACCCAACTCTATTCAACAATCACATTTGTTCCAATTATAATGAGTTACATTTAATTTTCAATCGACATTCATCTGCGAAATTCAATTGATATTTGTTTTCATTGAAATACCATTTTCATTAAACATTAATTTTCAGCATTGGAAAACGTCACACATACATTATAATTTCGGGCTATATATACTATATATCTATATATATATATAATATATATATATATATATATATATATATATTATATATATATATATATATATATATATATAATATATATATATATATATATATATATATATAGGCGAGCTGGCAGAAACGTTAGCACGCCGGGCGATATATATATATATATATTATATATATATATATATATATTATATATATATTATATATATATATATATATATATATATATATATATATATATATATATATATTATGTGTTTTCAAATCCAAACCAGGGAGTTCTGAGCTGGTGATAGAAATGTCGTGTTGACTAATCTTGAAACGTACGTTCTCAAATAACCTTTGCACTTGATTTTTTAATGTCTCTACCCCCATATTTGCGTGAGTTGAATTGAGCAAACACTATATGAGAGAGGTTTCTTAAGTATTAGAAATAGTTTTAAAAAAGTTTTTTAGCTGCTATTTCTAATGAGTTCAGTATGCGGCAAAGTAATTTATTTTACTAAGCCCTTTTATATAATGTAATAATTTGAATTCGCCTTAAATGGTCCCTTTGCATACTGAATACTTGGTGAAATTGATTAATTAATTAATTTTACCCTCAATTGTTGAAATTATAATTCATCTCTCTCTATATAATGCCGCGGACTTTACCGAAAAAAGCATAGTGTTTACTGATTTTAACCCACGCTGGTGGAAAGGGGAGAGCAGAAATTCTTCGCTTGCATTTTTGGGTTTGTTGGCACTGTTAGTTGGGAGCAGATCTTCAGAAGCGAGAGGAAGCCGAAAGGGTATGCTCCCACTTTCAGGCGAATTCAAATTATTACATTATATAAAAGGGCTTAGTAAAATAAATTACTTTGCCGCATACTGAACTCATTAGAAATAGCAGCTAAAAAACTTTTTTAAAACTATTTCTAATACTTAAAGAAAACCTCTCTCATATAGTGTTTGCTCAATTCAACTCACGCAAATATGGGGGTAGAGACATTAAAAAATCAAGCGCAAAGGTTATTTGAGAACGTACGTTTCAAGATTAGTCAACACGACATTTCTATCATCAGCTCAGAACTCCCTGGTTTGGATTTGAAAACACTGAAAGTGGGAGCATACCCTTTCGGCTTCCTCTCGCTTCTGAAGATCTGCTCCCAACTAACAGTCCCAACAAACCCAAAAATGCAAGCGAAGAATTTCTGCTCTCCTCCTCCTTTCCAGTAAACACTATGCTTTTTTCGGTAAAGTCCGCGGCATTATATAGAGAGAGATGAATTATAATTTCAACAATTGAGGGTAAAATTAATTATTAATCAATTTCACCAAGTATTCAGTATGCAAAGGGCCATTTAAGGCGAATTCAAATTATTACATTAGTAAAATAAATTACTTTGCCGCATACTGAACTCATTAGAAATAGCAGCTAAAAAACTTTTTTAAAACTATTTCTAATACTATATATATATATATATATATATTATATATATATATATATATATATATATATATAATATATAATATATATAGAATATTTATATATTATATATATATAATATATATATATATATATATAATATATATATATATATATATATATACATACATATATATATATATATACATATATATATATATATATATATATATATACATATATATATATATATATATATATATATATATATATATAGGCGAGCTGGCAGAAACGTTAGCACGCCGGGCAAAATGCTTTGTGGTATTTCGTCTGTCGTTACGTTCTGAGTTCAAATTCCGCCGAGGTCGACTTTGCCTTTCATCCTTCCGGGGTCGATAAATAAAAGTACCAGTTTCGCACTAGGGTCGATGTAATCGGCTTAATCCGTTTGTCTATCCTTGTTTGTCCCCTCTATGTTTAGCCCCTTGTGGGTAATAGAGAAATATATATATATTCTATTTCTTTTATTGGTTTTTACTTGTTTCAGACATTAAACTGCAGCCATGCTGGGGCACAGCCTTGAAGAAATTTTCGTCAGACAAATCGACAACAGCATTTATACTATCACGCTTTTATGTCAAATCGTGTTTGTCCCCAACCATCAGAACCAATGGTTCGAGACAGACACATATACAAAGACACACATACCCGTATGTGTGTGTGTGTGGGTGCGTGTGTGCATATATACACACCCTCTTTTGTTATATATATATTATCTATACATAAATATACATACACACGCACACACTCACGCGCACACACACACACACGCACACACACACACACACACACACATGGCACATGGCTTAGTGGTTAGAGCATCAAACTGTCTATCATAACGTAATGAGTTCGATTCTCGGACCGGGCTGTGTGTGGCATCCTTGAGCAAGACACTTTATTTCACGTTGCTCCAGGTCACTCTGCTGTAGAAATGAGTTGTGTCGTCACTGGTGCCACGCTGTATCGACCTTTGCCTTTCCCTTGGATAACATTAGTGGTGAGGAGGGGGAGGCTGGTATGCATGGGCAACTGCAAGCCTTCCATAAACAACCTTGCCCGGACTTGTGCCTCGGAGGGGAACCTTCTAGGCGCAATCCTATGGTCATTCATAACCGAAGGGATCTTTACACCCCAACCCCACCCACACACATTTAAAACACATTTAGATATCTATATAAGACGGCTTTTTAAAGCTTCCGTTCCATGAAGTCAACTGTCAAGGTTTGGGCTATAATAAAATATTGTTATTAAATTATATTTCATTAATATTTAGCAGAAGCTAACGCACGAAACACTCGGTTGTTGAGTCACTCAGTTACTTCTACTAAATATCTAGGTTAATATTATTATTAATAATAATAATAATATATATATATATATGTATATGTATATTTTCGTCCTTAATTTTCGCTTCTTTATCTATATCTCTATTTATTTATATTACCATGTTTTTTTCACGTCCGCGTGTATTTATGTATATATATTTATATATTTATTTATATATTTATATACATAGATACTTTTTTTATACTCTTATATATATTTTTTATATTCTTATATATTTTTTTATATTCTTATATCTTTTTTTACATTCTTATACCTTTTTTATATATTTTTTAAAATTTTACTTTTTTGTAATCTTTTACTCTTCTACTCCCCCTTTGTGAGCCCTAACTCACTAAAGATTCAACCCCCCACCCCTTCCCTCTCTAGCTCAATATCCAAACTTCCCCATTCTACATCGAGTCAAAAGCGGGATGGACGCTTCGATTTCGTGTTGGTGCCCCACTCTGTCGTACGCAACTATGAGGATTTGCATCCCCACCGTAAAACTTATAACGTAATATATGTCCTTGAAGTAGTACGTAAACTGAAGAAGTAGACACGACACTGTATGAAGAAGCGCATAGAAGGCCATAGACACATTTACATCAATTATGCATTGTTATAAAACCGTCTAATAAAGGCCCGAAACATATGTACCGCTAAATCCTTTGAATCATGTTTTTATTTTGATTAATATACTCTATCACCTACACCACTAAATGGTATATACAGGTGCTTACAACTATCAAGTATTCACCCTGAATTTATATATATATATATATATAATTATATGTGTGTATAAAAATTATACACAAAGGGAAAAGCCACTAAGTGGTTTTCCAGCACGCTAGAAATGGGAGTTAAATCCCAAACCACGAAAAACCTATTCTTATTTTAAATAAGTGGCTTCTCCCTTCGTGTATAATTTTTATACACATATAATATAATATTTGCAGTCTAGGGATATTTTTACTCACGTTGGTCACTGGTAAAATTAATATTTAAATGTTTACCCTTTATTCATATATATATATATATATATATTATATTTTATAGAAGGAGCTTCTACAAGACTAGAACTGTTTCATTCAGATGAAATATTCAGGAAGCTTCCTGAAGATTTCATCTGAATGAAACAGTTCTAGTCCTGTAGAAGCTCTTCTATAAAATAAATTACTTTATTCTGCAATGTATTGAGTACCTTATTTACTGTGGTTAACCCCGACTCAACCCGGGACCTACATATATATATATAGTACAATAGTAATGGCTTGTTACTGCTCCAAATGTGTCAGGAACTAGATTTATGCCATGTTCCAGCAGAAAGATACTGAACCATATGGTTACATTCAGGCTCGAAGCAGTGGGATATAATTGATTTTGTTTTTGCTTGTGAGCGTGATGTTCATGATGTGTTGAATCAGCATAGACGGGGAATTTAATGCTGGACTGGCCTTTGTCTTGTTCGTGTAAAAGTGAACTTTATTATCAAACCGAGGGTAAGAGCCAATGATATGACTATATATATATATATATATAATCATGTATTGAGTTTTCTTTTTCCTGTTTGCGTCACCAAACTTATTAAATTATGTCAATTTATTAAGAGTGGATTCTATTACTATCAACTTTTATTTGCTTATATTTTCTATTCATATATGTAGAATATCTTGCTAGTGTTTTAGAGCAGCTATTTCTCACGTTTTTATTAACTTCATGTAATTAGGTCTATATTTTTACCGTGCAGTTGGTATGTGTATCAATATAACATGCAGAAGTGAGTCACGAGCCGAGAGTTTCGTATCCGAAACTTATAATAATTCAATAACGTGTGTGTGTGTGTATGTGTGTGTGTGTGTGTGTTGTTTGTGTGCGTGAGTATATATATATATATATATATATATACACATACATGCATATAAATACACACACACACGGACATATATGAGTGGACGTGTGTATATGTGCATGTTCGTATGTGTTTGTGTGTGTGTGTTTGTGTCTGAGTGTGTGTATTCGCATGTGTTTGATACATACAGTGAATTTTCAATTTTTACGGGCCAGTTGAGGAAATGTCTTCGTTACTGCAGAGACTGTTAAATGGAAAATAACCTAGTACTTACACATCCACTTGCACTCGCATACACATTACCATTACATGCATGAACACATGTGCCACTCTATATAAAAACACTGTATGGATTTAGTACACACACACACACACATACATACATACATACATATATACCTACATACATACATATATATTTTTATATATACTGACTGTATGTATATATGTATATATATGTATATACATACAGACTATATATATATATACAAAAACATATATATCTATATATCTATATCTATCTATCTATATAATATATATACAAACATATATATATATATAAATAAATAAGTATATATATATATATATATAATATATATATATATATAATATATATATATATATATATATATATATATAATAGTTATCGCCATACTTATAGCCAGTCTTATAAATATAAATACACACACACATATATAAACGGAAAAATTTTTGATCATGGCTGACCTGTTTATAACAAAAACGATCGTTTAGATTACATAATCATGAATGCCTTCTCTCGATCGATAATATAAATAATAACAAATTTTAATTAATCAGTTCTAGTATTTAATTGAAATAGTTGGGTATGACGTACGCTAGGCAGTGATTTAAAAAGCTTCGATTAAGTTACATTATCCATAAAATGAATATACTAAAAATCTAACTTGGGGATCTTTAAATACCAGGCAAGATAGATAACCACATTTTTGGAAAATATAAAAAAATACAGTAAAGCAGTGGAATTGGTTTTAAAATAATGAAAGTAACTGAAATATTTTGGTTTTATTAGATCTCAAGGAAGCATATTCTATTCAGTTAGGAAGACTAGGTTTGATCAATATATAGAGAAATAAGGAGAATGTAGTGGCGCTAATTATGAATATCTTAGGAAAATATCCTCACGAGTTTTTTTAACAAATTTAGTACAGATATGGCAAGGCCTCGTATATGTAATGCAGTGTTTTGACAAAACGCTCAATGAAAAATTATAATAATTTGTAATTTGTAAATGATGGCAATACGGACTCCAGAACGGATAATAAAAGAGTCTGGCTCGGCAGGTGCAAGATTCTTTGTGCTGATAAAGTTGTCACATTTGGTGACGTCAGTGCAAAATTTGACAAGGATTACTAAACCGGGAATGAAGTCGGGAAACATAGAGCTAGAAAGTACAATAGTAATGGCTTGTTACTGCTCCAAATGTGTCAGGAACTAGATTTATGCCATGTTCCAGCAGAAAGATACTGAACCATATGGTTACATTCAGGCTCGAAGCAGTGGGATATAATTGATTTTGTTTTTGCTTGTGAGCGTGATGTTCATGATGTGTTGAATCAGCATAGACGGGGAATTTAATGCTGGACTGGCCTTTGTCTTGTTCGTGTAAAAGTGAACTTTATTATCAAACCGAGGGTAAGAGCCAATGATATGACTATCTAAAAGAAATTAATTGTAACTCGTTTGAAAGATGATGCTATTAAGGAAAAGTTGGCGAAGAGAATGGTCAACAAGGAATTCAACGACTCGCGGGAAGCATCTATGTGTTTAGAGGAAAGAAAATATTGAAGATGGTTTCATGAAAATGAAGTTCAGACACTATTAAATGACAAAGATGTAGCGCTTACAAGAATCTTTGGTAGAGAACCAGAAAAGCCTAAGAACGAACCTTGTACATGCAGATGAAGTGTAAGGTACAGCATCGGTTTTGTGGCATACTAAATACTTTGTGGGAATAAAGTACACTGTACAGTATATCCGATGGCAAATGTATGTAAATGACATTGAAGTTCTCGAACGTTCTCAGCCTACCAGTGCAGAAACTCTCGTACTTTAGCACCGATTATGAAGGAGTGGTCATGTGATGATAATGGAAGATAATCAGGTGCTCAAACAATTATTTCTGTGTGGTGAGTTAGCCCAGAGTAAGAGACCGTCACACAAACAAAAATTAAGGTATAAGGAAGACATTAAAAATATACTGGAGAAGGTCAAAATCTTGGAAATTGGATAGGAATTCCTTGCTCTAGATCAGTGAGGGTTCCCCGGAACCTTAGGGTTCCGCCAGTACAGTCCAGGGGTTCCGCAAGAAGTTACAAAATTGCTAAAATCGGCAGTAATTTTTAATTCTCCTGTGCAGATATGTGTGCATAAAACTATTAAATTATTGCACAAGGGTTCCTCAAGCCAGTGGAATGTTTCCTTGGGGTTCCGCTCCAGCAAAAAGTTTGAAAAGCACTGCTCTACATCATTCATCACGGAAGAAAGCAGTCCATGGTGAGAAGAGAGAGTTTGAATCAAATCATATCAAGCATGAACAGCTCAGGAGAGATATTCATAAGGATTTTGATGTGAATTTATCTGAGTATACTGGCGCACAGCCTGATGAAACATATAACGAGTGTGGTCGTTTCTGTCTCAGTAAGGCAAGTCTTAGAAGTCATAAGAGAAGACGCAGACATAGGAAACTTGTTTTCTGTGCATTATATGGCATCCCTGCATGCTAGGTGTGCACAAAATAATGTGCATCAGGAGGTGAACTGAAAAGTTATCAGAAGTTTCACCAAAGTGGTACTGCAAGATGCACACGTTGTTACATCAATGCAATAAAATGTAAGTCCCTAGCAGGATTCACAAGCCCAATCCATTCTTCTAATTAGGAGAACAATTAAGGGCATAATTTGAAATCATGTATACATGTATATATGTATGTATGCATGTATTTTCGTCCGTCTGTCTGTCTTTCTGTCTATCTATCTATCTATCTATCTATCTATCTATCTATCTATCTATCTATCTATCTATCTATCTATCTATCTATCTATCTATCTATCTATCTATCTATCTATCTATCTTATCTATCTATCTATCTATCTTATCTATCTATCTATCTATTTATTAATCTATCTGTCAGTCTGTCTGTTTGTTTCTCCTTATATATATATATAATAGAAATATGTTATAAAAAGAAAATAGAAACTACACGTGGAAAGGTAAGGGGAAAGTATATATATGTATATATATATACTTTCCCCCTTACACATATATATATATATATTTATGTATTTATGCATGATTGTTTGCATGCACTTGTATGTGCACACAGATACAAAAGCGAAAAGAATCAAACATCACCTAGACTACGAGTGTTGTCTTAATAATAACCATCTGCACTTACCTAATCCTTCATTATCTTTGTAAACACAATTAAAGATGACAGCTTCTGCCATCATCATCCACACATGTTCAGCTGTTTAACTTTGAGAGATATTAGACAGGGAGAAATTTGGAGATGAACTGAGAAAAAAGAGAGTAAAAGAGAAAGAGAGAGCGAGGAGAGAGAGGGAAAGAAAGATGAGGAGGAAGAGACAAGGAAAGGAATGGAGAGAGAGAGAGAGAGAGAGAGAGAGAGAGAGAGAGAGAGAGAGAGAACATGATATAAAGTAAGAAAGGATGAATGGGAACTGTAGGAGGTGGCAGGGACTGATAAACACGATTGTAAATAATGAGTGAAGTTAGCTGTTGATATTAAATCTGTTGTATGAAGTATATGCTTTGAGATGAAAGGTTAATACATTTGATATAGAGCGACAAACAGCTACATAGATAAGACGTACAAAACCGATGCAAAAACTGATTTATGCATATGTAGGTATGTATATGATTTGTTTAGCCCTAGGTAAACCTCGTTTGAGCGACCTATGATCAAAGGCAATCCAGCAATGGATTTCATGTGTTGTTGGGGTGTCAAGTACTTTAATCAATATGTCTTCCGTTGCTTAAAATGTTATGGTTGGATATGAGAGTAAGTTGACTGTTATTTTAGCACATTGACCGACTACATTAAGGCTCCACCTACATGCGTGTGTGCGTGTATGTGCGTGTGTGTGTGCGTGCGCGCAGGCGTGGAATATATGTTTGGCTGTTTGTTTCTAAAAGTGTTTATATATTCAAGTTGAGTATACATGCATACCTATACACGTAACTGTAGATAAGCGCATTGCCTCTAATGCACACAAAATACACAGTTATATGTGTGGTTGTTTCTGTGTTCATGTACATATGTGTGTGAGAGCGCATGTGTACATATGCTTATAATCAAAAACATATTAATGTTTACACGTGTATGTATAAGTGCGTGTATATGTGCTTTTGAGTTTGTATATGCACACAACATAATAGAGATATAATTCTTTTCCCCTATATAAGAAGTAGGCATCAGCAGACTCTATAAATATACAGAAATAAATTAGATATTAGAAAGGAACAGATTGCGTCCATATTGCATCGTGCTTACTGGAATGCTCTGAAACGTTCTGAACTAAGTAGAGGAACGGAATATATGAAATAGTGGATCTGAAGATCGCGCCCAACTGTGTTATCATTTCCCTTTGCTTCAGTTTAGCCTTTCACGGTTTGCAACACCTTGTTAGGATTCTTATCTGAGAGACATGAAAAAAAGCACCTCGTATATTACAGGAATTTGAGACACTGACGTTATTGCAGGGATACACCCCCTTAAACTATTAGCTAAGAGAAATAGTAAGCCAGCTGTCTTTCAAACCATATCCTTATCTTAAACAAGAACTCATTAGATAATGTAGTCTGTGATAAATAAAGAAATGAAAAAGGATTCGAAGATCTCCGCTTGAATGCCATTGATCATATGTATGCTCGATCATGGCCAGCCTAGGGTTCAACAACAGCAAGAACAACAATGATAATGACGATGACAACAAAAATAACAACAAGCAACATATAACAGCAAAAGACTCTTATCAGACATGGTGCGAACCCATCAATCAGCCAAGAGATCAGTTGCTATTTGTGCATTCAAATACAATGGTATATTATTACTACAATACAAAATGATACAACCAATTAAAAAAAGGGAAAACGTAAATACGGAATAGCTTTAATCCTCAACATGACTTCAAGGTTAATGTGACATATCTTGCGTTAACATTGATTTTTCGTAATAATAGGTAATACATTGTGATAAATTGCGTATCAGACTACTGTGCGTTCTGTTGATATGATTAGATGAAATGCGGGCAATACTTTAAACAGTATTCTGGCCATTTGATTATCTAGTGTTTAAAGTTTATTCGCAAGCTTTTCAAATGTTACATTCAAGAAACTATTTATAAACATATTTACATGCATTGAGCTGGTAATTAATGGAATGATGGTTTAAGTAGCTTTCTTGTCATGTAATCCGATAGTTCATGTTCACGATACGCTAACCAGAAAATGAATAGCAACAATAGAAAATACATTATATCATATTATATTTTATATATATATATATATATAGTAATTATTTTAGACTTGGTTATACACCTGGTAGCATGCCGATTAAAGCACGTTCACTGTCTGCGGCTACATTAGTTGATGACATCTGGTAGCCGCAGATAGTAGACGTCTATCTATCTATCTATCTATCTATCTATCTATCTATCTATCTATCTATCTATCTATCTATCTATCTATCTATCTATCTATCTATCTATCTATCTATCTATCTATCTATCTATCTATCTATATATATATTGATCTGTCTGTCTGTCTCCGTAGACACCAGGCTACCACCTGATTTTCCGAGGCATACATCTATAGTTCCATAGAGTAGAGAGGGGTAAGAGACAAATCTCCCTCTAAATAGGACATCAGACTAATGCAAGTGGTACCTATTACTTAAAATTGGTGTAGTAGATGCGAAATATAATGAAGGCCTCTGCATAGTAAAACAACGGAGCGTCAACAGCAGATCTTGATTTGTAACTCCGGGTCAGATATTCAATCTATTTGACCATTTTTCTCATCGACAGGTAATATGCGGAGAAATATTATTTGAGTCAATGTATTTCTATCATCAAACAGCATAGACATGATTCTCTATTTTCCCATCCAGTCAATTGTAAGGTGTCATCATTGTAGACAAGTTAATATGTCGATCAAGAGGCTGGAGTTTTTGATGTTCATAACCCCCGTTCACCCGCAGGAGAGTTATTAAAAACAGAGAAAACTTAGGAAAAGCTGGATAAACTAAAAGCCAGTGATTCACAGTACATAGAACGAATTGCCTATCGTGGTATTGGAAGAGATTATTGTAATTATCATTTTCGTGGTGATCATTGACCGAATTAGGATCATTACCAGTCTTACCAATACAAGTTTTAAACTTTCATCGGTCAAGGTTATGATTACTTTTCCGGAGTTATTCTATTAAGAAATGTTGTAAATCTGATTGATTAGATCTCCGTATATTCTTGGTCTTATTCATTCTGACATTATAAAGGATAAATTTGATCTGTGTAGAAGTCATAATTTTAAATACTTCAGTACATTTGAATCAATATTCCAGAGTTCATTCCAAACTTCTCCATTATTGAATTGAAATGCAATAGAAAAAATGACTGATCCGAGATGAAATGCTGTTGTTAAGACAAATTTCGTGCGTATATTTATAATATATTTGGTTACGACGACGAGGGTTCCAGTTTATCCGGCCAACAGAACAGCCGGCCTGTGAAATTACGTGCAACTGGCAGAGCATTCTACAGACACGCGTACTCTTAGTTTTCAGGGAGATTCAACGTGACATAGGATGTGACAAGGCCGACACTTTGAAACACAGGTACAACTAGTTCCTTTCAGCTGAGTGGACTTGGGCCACGTGAAATAAAGTGTCCTGCTCAAGGACAAACGCACCACTGGGTATCGAACTCACGATCGTAAGTTCGTGTGCCGAATACCGTAATCACTAAGCCACACACACGCGCCTTCACATATTTTTTCTAATATAGATACAAAGCCAGCCATTTTGAAAGGAGGATGTTAGCTGATTACATCTGCAGGATGAAAAGTAAAGTGACTTCGGAAAAGAAAGAACCGGAAGGCATTTTTTCCGATGCTCCAATGATTCTACTCTCGTGTATATTTATACTATTTACATTTATATAGCTTTGTGGGTAAACATTACTACTCTTACCTTAGAGACAAAATTTCCTTGTTCGAATTCAGTTTGGATTATAGTACGCACTCAGGAATGAGACGTTCGATGAAATTCGGCAGTCTCTAACCTATTGAAGCTTAATGTAAATGTAAATTGTCCGGAAAATCATGTTAATAACATAGAAATTTAAGGCGGCGAGTTGGCAGAATTGTTAGCACGCCGGGTAAAAAGCTTAGCAGCATTTCGTTCGTTTTTACGTTCTGAGTTCTAATTCTGCCAGGTTTAAATTTCGCCTTTCATCCTTTCGAAGTTGATAAAATAAGTACTAGTTGAGCACTGGGGTTGATCTAATTGACCTACTCCTCCCCCAAAATTGCTGGCCTTGTGCCAAAACTTGAAAGCAATACTATAAACATTTATAGATTCTTTAACAGATAAAAAAGAGAGGAGAGGAGGGAGAGATTAGTTATATATTTCCAGTTCGTTACTATAGTCATAAGGTATATTTGGCCCGTGTGCATGCGTGTAACTGTATGTACATGGACGGACGACGGTATGCTTCGATGTTGTAGCAAGAATATTGTTGCCTGCCAAGAAAATATAACGCAGTATACTTCCAGCATCACAGTAGAACATATTTCAACGAGTTACATTGTGAATTGACAGATATAAGTTAGTGAACAGATAAAATTATATGTGTGTGTGTGTGTATATATATATATATATATAATAGGTGTATATGTATATATATATTTATTTTTAATACATGTATATGTATATATATATACACACACACACATACACACACACACACACACATATATATAATATATATATACATACACACATACATACATATACATATATATATATATATATATATATATATATAATATATATATATATATATATATATATAATATATATATATATATAATATATTTGAACACACACACACACACGTATGACGTATAAACAAATATATAGGCTTTCGAATAAATAAATTATAGTTATTGGGGAAACGAAGTAAATTGAGGATAGCTTAGAATTCTTAATCCGGCTTACAAACTTTCATAACATAACTTCCATATTTTAAAATCCTCCTCCTCCTCCTCCTGCGCGCAATAATAATAATAATAATAATAATGATAATGAAATTAATAATAATAATAGCAACAACAACAACAATAACCACATCTATAAAAATAATCTTAATAGTAATCCTAATAATAATTGTAACAACAACAACAGCAGCAGCAGCAGCAACAACAACAACAGCAACAACAACCACAACCACAACAACAATAACAACAACAACAAGGAAAAACAATAATAATGATAATAAAAATAATAATGACGATGATGAGGATAGTAATAATCACCACCATTACTATCATATTCATTAAAAACATCAATGTCTATTCCGATCGGAAAGACACGTCACACTTATGAGCGCGCGCGCACACACACACACACAACACACACACACACACACACACACACACACACACACACACACACACACACACGTGCATATGTATTCATACGCACGCATTCCCCCTCTCTCACACACACACACGAACGTCCACACACATGAGAACAGTTACTAAAATTCCCACTCCTACACGTTTACATGCACTTACACAGAATACCATACACATACAAATTCATGCAGAAGACGCATGCGTAAACACACACATACACAAATACATGTTCGTTTTCCTAAAATACTTTTTAGGGGGAAGTATTATCCAACATATTTGTTGCCACGTTTTTCGTTTTATTTATTTATATTTTTTAGCAAAAAGTAATTAGAATATTTCTATAAAAAGAATCAAATACTATTTTAAATTGTTCCATATTCCTGAGAATATTGCATTTATATGTATGAAGATAAATATTTGTTTATCACATAGCAATATATGTTTTTATATCTTTTATCTGAGAGAATTTGTTATGCAACCTGAAAGGATATAAACTAAATCTAAGTAACCATTTGATTTTTTGTGCCTTCTATTGCGAGATTAAATACCTAAACATATAACCAATCTCTCCCTCCTCTCCTCTCTCTTCGTCTCTCTCTCTTTCTCGCTCTAATGTTATACACACACACACACACATACACACGCACTAAAGCAGTCCAGTAGCCATCATAAAGATACCAACTACCAGTACCACGTGAATCTCGCAACAAAGATACGTGAACTGATATAAAGAACCAATATAAAGAAAGAATAATTCATTTAAATATATTTAAGTTATTTTCCCTTCTTTTGCAACATCACTAAATCGGATTTTCAAACGACTGAAACTGGTAGCATATTTTAATATTAAAAGTGAATATTGTTTTTTCTTTTGTCCATGATAAAGTTCTGAAAGCATTCTCTTCTTTATGATTTGTATATGTATATGTTTGTGTTTGTTTGAGTGTGTGTGTGTCTGTGTGTGTCCCTCTCTCACGCGCATAAATGCATATGTGTGCGTGAGTACATGCTAACATGTATGTATTTATACACATATGCATGTATTATGTATGTGTGCATGTATGTGTAATGGTATTTGACATAAATCTGCGTTGCCAATTATAAACACAGGCACAGTGTGACAATCAGAAGGATCCAATAAGAAAGGATCTTATACATGGTTGATCCATCTTTTAGAAACAGCAACCAAATTTCCCTCAAATAATAGCCTACTATTAAAAAGGGCAAAGACACATATTTTCCATTGAAGTTTGATTATGTTTTAAAACACAGCATTGCTAACGTCCATAGCTTCACCAACAATTCAAGCTCTTTATGTTCCTCAAAACAAATGTCTTGTTTGCTCTATTTATGTATACTCTTACTCTTTTACTTGTTTCAGTCATTTGACTGCGGCCATGCTGGAGCACCGCCTTTTAGTCGAGCAAATCGACCCCAGGACTTATTCTTTGTAAACCTAGTACTTATTCTATCGGTCTCTTTTGACGAACCGCTAAGTAACGGGGACGTAAACACACCAGCATCGGTTATCAAGCGATGTTGAGGGGGACAAACACAGACACACAAGCACAGACACATGCATACATACATACATACATACATACATACATACATACATATATATATATATATATATATATTTATATATATATATAATATATATATCTTTATATATATAAAACTGAGAATGTCTGTCTGTCTGTCTGTGTGTTTCCCTAAAACTTGAGAACTACACAACCAATTTCATTCAAATTTTACACATGCCTTACTTAGGGTCCATGTAGTTTCATGGGCAAAAGAAATGTTCAACTTCTTGCCTAGAGCGAGCCCATAGCCGTATGATATCTTCTCCACTATTTCAGTATTACGTGTTGAAAGTGAAACAAAAATATTTCTCTATTTTACGCCAGATGCTTTCAATTTAACAATAAAAATAATAATAACAATTGAATTATATGTAGTAAGTAATAATTAAAATCAAACTAAAGTATAATATAATCGTAACATACAAAAGTAAAAATAGCAATTGGTATAAAATTGCATCAATGATTTGAACTTGAATAAGTGGTTTCACATGAATGGGAGTAAATTAAAAATAAAATTAGCGTGCAGAAATGGAATAGTCCAGATGGATAATAAAAAATTAAATTAAAGAAAAGACTATTATCAATAAAGTATACAATGTAGAGAAAAAAGAAGAGCTAACAATTCCAGTCTGTTATATATTTTGAGTATTGTTATCACTAGCGATATCAAGATATAACTTTGTATTTTGCATTTTATGTGTAGATGTATATATATAGATGTACATGTAATATGTACACATATATATACACATATATACATGCACTAGCACTATGACCCGGCAATGACGGGTCTTTAATGCTAGTATATATATATATATATATATATATATATATATATATATATATATATATATACGACAGGCTTCTTTTAGTTTCCGTCTACCAAATCCACTCACAAGGCATTGGTCGGCCCGAGGCTATAGTAGAAGACACTTTCTCAAGGTGCCACTGCACCTGAACCCGGAACCTTGTGGTTGGTAAACAAGCTACTTACCACACAGCCACTCCTGTATATAATTTATGTGTATATATAATCAAATAAATTCTAATTCTTCTTGAGAAAGAATTTATGAAACAACTCTCTGCATCGATAGATTCAAACGAAAATATTGTAATGAATCGGGTTGTGAATGATATAATTTAGAAATTTACGAAGATAAAAAAGCTTGGAAATACGAAAATATTGAAGTCCATTATCGTAAACGGCATATTAATCACACGTCATTATTCTATCGTTTAACCATGCATTGAACGTAGCAATACAGAAATACAAGACACGCAACAAACGAAAGGGCATAGCATAAAAATAATTTCTAGTGAATAGTTTTTATATATATGTTTATATATATATATGTATGTATATATGCATATATATATACATATATAACTGCATATATATGCATATATATATATATCTATAAGACATATCAATTCATCAACAATCTATCTATCTATCAGTCTGTCTGTCTATTTAGGCTTTTCTTTCCACGGGTAAACCTCACCGGTCCTCCCCTTTACACTTTATATTGACATTTCTATGATAACGATCTCTATTGATCGATTTTTTTCCTTTTATTTTTACCCCTCCCCCTTTTTTTGCTTTCCTCTTTCTTTCCTTTTACGATCCCTTTTGATCGAAAACCAAACCCCCGTTTTTTTATCCCCCAAAAGAAAAGCTCTACTTGTAATTTGTCCCGTCGGTGTGCAGCCCGGTGTGGCTAATAAAGAAACATATTTATACGTATATCATCATCATCATCGTCATCGTTTAACGCCCGCTTTTCATACTGGCATGGGTTGGACGGTTTGACTGAGGGCTGGTGAGCCAAGAGGCTGCATCAGGCTCCTATCTTTCTACAGCTCGATGCTCTTCCAATGTTTCTACTGCTGGATGCCCTTCCTAAAGCCAACCACTCCGAGAGTGTAGTCGGTGCTTTTTACGTGTCACCGACACGAGGGCCAGTCAGGCGATACTGGCATCGGCAACGCTCGAATGGTGCTTTTTACGTGTGATTATTGGTTGCTGAAAAGATCTGAATGAAAAAGATCAATACCTTGCTTCTGGTTATTTTGTCAATGTTGTCGTTGTAACGGATGGGATGCACATGCAACAAGACGGGACCAAGAAAAGAAAAACAAACAAACACACACACACGCACACACACACACACACACACACACACACACACAACACACACACACACACACACAAAAAGCCACTGTTCGATAGGATGGTGCAGAGAAAGATACACACTAAGAGATTGCTTGGAAATTTGAAATGGAAGAGAAATGGTTTGGTACTATCACAAGCAGGGAACTACTAGTGAAAATAATTACTTTAAGATCCTGCGAGATTTTTCAGTGAAAAATGACCATGTAAAAGCATCAACAGATCTAATTAGGATAGATAAAGAAACACAAAAAGACGTAGATAAGATTTAATTAATTAATTTATTATCGACTAAGATTGCAATGTTAGTTTGGTTACATAGTAACTTCTTCCTTTTATTTTTAACTTGTTTCAGTCATAGGACTGGTGGAGAACTACCTTGACAGGTGCATTCAAAGAAATCAACCTCAGGACTTAGATTTTTAGATTTTTAAGGCTGGTGTTTATTTAATCAGATTCTTATGCCAAACTGCTAGGTAACAGCGGTGTAAACAAACCAGCACCAGCTGTCAAGTAGGAGAAACAAATACAAATACAAGCGGACACATGCATACACATATATAAACGCATGCACCAGACATTCTTCCACACTAGTCTCATCTACCAGATGCTCTAGCAAAACTTTGGTCAGCCCAGGGCAACAGTAAAAGACTTTTGCTCAAGGTGCTATGCAGTGTTATTGAACTGGAGACCACATGGTTGGGAAGCAAGTTTATCAACAACATAGCCATGCCTGCACCATGATCAACAAAGACAATAGAAAGGTACATCATCATCATCATTATCATCATCAACAATGATATATATACATACACACACACACATATATATATATATGTATATACATATACATACATGTATATATATATTGAAGATTGAAGGCTCCGTGTTTTTTGTATCGTCTTCTATTTGTTTTGCGTTCTTGTCCCAGTTTGTATTTTTTTTACATATATATATATATATATATATATATATATATATATATATATATATATACTTACATATAAGACCAAAGGGGTACGGGCGTCGCTATATATATTATATATATATATATATATATATATATATATGTAAAAAAATACAAACTGGGACAAGAACGCAAAACGTTTAGAAGACAATACAAAAAACACGAACGGGACATTCGAAGCCTTCAATCTTCAGTCAAGAACCGGATCATCCTCGCAATTTCGGCTGATTAATCTTGAGATTGCTCCGATCTGGCCAGCCCCAAAGGAAAATCTAACCCAAGCGCATTAGAAAGCATTGGAAGAAAGCCTCGAATCTATACAAAACAAGACGGAAAAACGGACGATGTTACACGAATAAGAATACAAAAATACATAAAAACAATAATGATAATAATAATAACAAAAACAGGACGTCACAGACATGTATATGTATGTGTGTGTGTGTATTTATGTATAGTAAATGCTGGTAGGGCCACCGTATTTCGTTCTACAATTATAATATTATATCAAGTATATTAAAGGTTTATAAGTCAATAGCGAGCAATACTTTTTTGTTAGCAGTAAATTGGTCTATCCTGTAGTGTTACACCGCTGAACTTAGTGGCTATTTAAGCAATGCATTCGTAGTGTACACGAAACATCGTAACTTTCAGTGTTGACTCTAAATTCTATTGAAAACCTGTAGAGATAAACTTATATATATATATATATATATATATATATATAATATATATATATATATAATATATATATATATATATATATATATATAATAATATATATATATATATGATACACATTAAGTACAGGACATCACCAACGAGTGAAAAATACGTGAACACCGAGAGAGAAGTACAGGACAAAATACCAAAAGAAGATAACTCGCTCATGAGTTGTCGACTGTTTTGCTGATCCATTTCGACAAAATAAGAAAGATAAGAAAACTTCTTAAGGTATATATATAGAAGAGGAAAGAATAATAAGGCAGAATGCTAAACTGAAAGTAAATTAAAATTAAAATGGGTGTATGAAAAATTAAAAAAAGAAATCAATCCAGCTTTTATTGCAAGGCAAAGTTTCAAGATTTGGAAGGAATTTTTTTTTTGTAAATTGAGGAAGGAGAAAAAAGAAATTTACAGTGATTTTTCAAAAACATAAATTTAGCATTCTGCGCCTTGTTATTTTTTCCCTCTACTATCATTTCTCCACGTGTGGTTAACACAACCCCACCATTTATTGACTAATATATATATATAATAATATATATATATATATATATATATATAATATATATATATATATATATATATATATATATATATATATATATATACATGTATGTTGTGTGTTTTAGTCATAATAATGGGGGTTCAACAAAATACTCATTCTGTTTCGCTGTTAGGATCTTCAGAGACAGCTTTAAGGTTGAGATGTGGTTACAGCTAGTAATATACAGAAAATAGGTAGAAGACTGATATACAAAGAGCAGGAAAATGATCATACTGATGACAGTCAGATAATGGCAAAGAGGGGGTAAAAAGTTGTACTAGGGATTGTGGTGAAGATGGTAGTGAAGGGGTCCGTGAAGCTGATGGTAGTACGGTTAATATTGAAAGTGCTAGTGCATGCGCCCCAAAGGGATAATGGTGATGATAATGACACTGGTGCAGATGACGTCGAAATAATGAAGGTGGCATACGTTCATACATATTCATTGATACGCCTGTAAACATGTATATATCCATGACTGTATAAGGTGTGCTAAATTATATAAAAACTCAAACATCCCACAAGTGATACAGCGTTATTATTTTCTCATGAGGTATTGTTTATTGATCATCAACCAAAATTTGACAAGTTCCCCTTTAAATATTCATAAATATTCACACGCATTAAGAGAACTTACAACATATTTGTACATGGTTGGGTAAATATAGTTACAGGAATGATTAGATACGTACATACAAAAATAGATACGTGCATATATATGTGTTTATCTGCATACAATCTTACTAAATTTTATGGACATATGTATATATGTGTATATATATATATATATGTATATATATATATATATACATATGTGTGTGTTTCTATCTATCTATCTATCTATCTATCTATCTATCTATCTATCTATCTATCTATCTATCTATCTATCTATCTATCTATCTATCTATCTATCTATCTATCTATCTGTATAATGTATATGCATATTCGGTAAATGGCTATTATTGCCTCAAATAGGAAAGGCCCTACACTGGGCCAGGGTCAAACATTCACCGTGTTTGGTTGATATGAAACTGGAGTAACATAAATGTATTTAATAATTACGGTATAAGGAATAATCAGAAAGTGATTGAGGACTTAAGTCCTCTTCTCTCTCTCTCTCTCTCTCTCTCTCTCCACACACAGACATACATACACACACGCACGTACACACACACATGCACGCATACACACACACACGCTTACACGCACATACACACATGCACATACACGCACGCATACACACACACGTACATATACACACTCTCTCTTTCTCTCTCTCTCTTACCCACACATACGTAGGTACATACCAACTATATTTGGCTCCAATGAAGAGGCAAAGGGAACAAGCGTGGTCAGTTTCATATTACTGCCAGTTAATGCAGAGATGAAAATGTTATCTCTTGCTCCAACATAAAAATGTTCAATTTGTAACCATGTTTGGTCTAGTTAACCACTCTCAATTACTTTAACCGAAGCAAGCTAATAACATGCCATCACCTGCCGGTCTGATAGAGGCATATGTCCATACACAAGTCTAATTGTGATGATCGTGAATTACTTTAACTAAGAAGAAGAGTTAAAGTAATAGTAGTGATGAAGACTGTGAAATTCTACATACTATATAAAGTAATTCGAAGGAATGTACTTACGTTCTTGAAACTTATGTGAGACTGCTCTTAACACCCGCGAACCATTTACTGAATACATGGTAAAAAATGCTAGTACCATTATTTACCAACCATTACTAGTTAGGGACAACGTGTCCCGTTAATTGGTTCAACATAGATATTATATCTACATATCTCTATGATACGCTACTTAGACAGGTTACTGAATCGGTTCTCATACAAAAATACAAGTCCCAATAGAGCGATAAAAATGTACTACTCTCTAGAAATGCATATTTTCCTTTCCCTATTTAAGTTACTTTTATATACCTATACTTTTGCCAATGGATATGTGCATATGTATGCGCTTATATGTGCATGTATGTGTGTATATATACATGCATATACATGCGAGTGTGTTTATGTATACATACATGTCTATGTACACATACGTATGTATTAGTATGCGTATGAGTGTATGTATGTTAAAGGCGGAGAGCTGGCAGAAACGTTAGCACGCCGGGCGAAATGCGTAGCCGTATTTCGTCTGTGGTTACGTTCCGAGTTCAAATTCCGCCGAGGTCGACTTTGCCTTTCATCCTCTCGGAGTCGATAAATTAAGTACCAGTTGCGCACTGGGGTCGATGTAATCGGCTTAATCCCTTTGTCTGTCCTTGTTTGTCCCCTCTGTGTTTAGCCCCTTGTGGGTAGTAAAGAAATATATATATGCGTATAACTATGCATGTGTGTGATTGTGCGCTCGCGAGTATTAAAGCTTGTTTTATGTCGAGTTACAATAAAAACAATTTAATATTAAGCTAAAGAAATTTTTAGGTGCTTTTAGTAGAGTACATATACTTTTCCAAGAAGAAGAATGACAACGACTTCGAGATTTCGGTTTGTTAGTTTCAGACTTTCGAAGGCTAGAAGGCAAAAACTTCGAAGTCACTGTCACCCTTCTTCTTGTAATTGAATAATTATATATATCTATATATATATATATATATATATATATATATATATATAATATATATATATATATATTATATATATATATATCTATATATATATATATTATATATATATGTGTGTTTGTGTGTGTGTGTGTGTGTGTGTACATAAGTATATGAGTGTATGCATATATGGATATATATGTGTGTATGTATATGTATGCTTGCTTACACATGGGTATACGTGTATATGTCGAAGAGCATAGGCTCTAAACGTGAAAGACTTTTCCATTCTTCCCGAACATTAAACTAATATACTAATATACTTGTTTGTTGTTCCTACAGTCGTCTTCTGTAAATTTGAACTATGTATATAATGAAGTATGTACAATCACATTCTTTATTTTATAATGTTATTTGCGTTACTTCTTGCTTAACCTTTGTCTACCCATCCAACACCCCAGATTACACCCCAGATTTTGTTAATGTAAAATGAACACTTCGAAGAGGCACCGACCTGTGACAGATTTACATGAATGCAACAAACATATGTCTCTAAACTCAAAAGAAAAGAAAAAAGAAATAAGGTCCCAAACCTATAAGAACTCGCTATTAACAGGTTTTCAAGTTGCATTGGAAGCGTCTTAGTGACCCAGTCGTAGTTCTGCGTCGAAAATTTTGGACCCTCATGAAATTTATATGTATATGTATATATTTAAAGTGAATTTAACAGCTTTGTATGTCATTAAAGAGCTCTTCCATAATGTAAGAACCTCGGTTTCAGCACCCGGTCTCAGATTAAGCTACTTCTTACACAAGTATGACTTCGTAATTGCAAAACATCAGCTGGGCTAAAGAGTAAACTTCTTTTTAGACCAGTAGTTCTCAATCAGGATCCATTTGGCCCCTGATGGGCCATATAAAATTTTTGGGGTCCAGACAATGAAATAGTAAATTGGGGATCAACAATAGTATTTTAATGGCCCCTAAAAATATTTGTTTTAGATGTATGTTTTGGTATGTTTTGCAAGAAACAGCTAGGTTTCTTTATGTATGTATGTATGTATGTATGTATGTATGTATGTATGTATGTATGTATGTATGTATGTATGTATGTATGCATGTATGCATGTACGTATGTACGTATGTATGTATGTATGTATGTATGTATGTATGTATGTACGTATGTATTATGTATATGCGTGTATGTATATGCGTGTATGTATATGCGTGTATTATGTATATGCGTGTATGTTTGTATGTATTATGTATATGCGTGTATGTGTGTGTCTGTGTGTGTATGGATGTATGTATGTGAGGGGGCGGCCTAGTGTTGTATTCACGATTGCCTGATCATGGTTGTCTCCTTGGGAAAAATACTTCATTTCACGTTGCTTTTCGATCACTTCGACACTTAACGCGTGGCACATCCTGCACCTGTAGAGATAATGTCGATTTGATGGCGGGAGTGAACTAATGCACAGCATAAACATTTGACCACTATAAACAAATCATCTGTGCAAGAACAGCAGATGTACATATAAGTCTGTATGTCTGCGTTTATGTTTACCGGTGTAAAAACGGATGCTCCGGACTGAAATCGTTTCGTATCTATGCTAAAATGGTTATGTCACTTTGGTCATCCCTCTAAATATTTGGTGGAATTCCTAAATTTCATGAATTTTCAGTTTGTCTCAGTAGAAGCGCCAGTTTCAAAACTATGTGAGAACAACGCTCATATAGTAGTCACTGCGCCATCTAGAGTTAACTGTAAGTCGTGTATGAACTAAACACCCATTGAAAATTAGAATTCATTTCAAGGAAAATGAGATGTATGTACGCTTATCTTAATGACTATATATGTACGTTTATTTTGAAGGTTATATTGATCTATTTTACGTGTCATTCCGTTTAAGCTGTTGCTTTAAACAAAAAATATATCTACGAAGAAATACTCTCGTTGTATCTACGAATTATTCCTATTACTAAATATCAGGAGACATTTTACATATTCATACAAACGCACACATATGTGATGTATGCATGTATGTAAGCATGTGTGTGCATATATATATATATATATATATATATATATATATATACATATATATATATATATATATATATAATGTGAAATAGAAAGATGAATAATCTTGTAGTAGATTAATCAAAAGTTTAACCGATACCTAGTAGCAAAAATCACAGCCACCGGTTCTCACATACACTGATAAACAGTTCGCCATGGGCTCTTAGGAGCATAGTTCGATTTGTTTTTTGCTCCGCCTCTGTTCTGTTTTTTGTTTTCCAACGGATTTCCTTTTTTCTTCCTGAAGAGAAAGACACAATATGGTCCCATTATTCAATCGGATTTTGTAATTTGTGCCTTTCGAAACACGTGTAGAATAAATAAAACGATTTCTGTTCAATCTGCGTTCAGCTCCATTTCTTCAATTCACCAATATATATATATATATATATATATAATATATATATATATATATATATTATATATATATATATATATATATATATATATATATAATATCTATATATATATATATATGTATACATATATATATAATTATATATATATATATAATTATATATATATGTATACATATATATATATATATATTATATATATTTATATGTATATATATATATATGTATATATATATATATGTGATATATATGTAATATTATATAATATATATGTAATGTATATATATATATATGTTATATATATATATGTATATATGTATATGTATATATATTATTTATAATATATATATATATATATATATATTATATATATATATATATATATATATATAATATATATATATATGTATGTATGTACAGAAACACACATAAATCGATTGGCATATTTAAAGTCGTTATAGACATCGGAAGATATAAACATGGAGACATATAAACATACCTTCTTATAGAGATAATGCTTACATGTACACACACACACACGTCAGGCACAGTCTACCAAATTTCACTTGTAACTCGAAGCTCTAATGTGTGTGTGCGTGGCAAGTGCTAATAAATGACGAAGGAAAACCCCATCTTCATCTTCGAACAAATGAATAAATAATATTTCGTTTTTGGATTTGGTTTGCAAGATTCTTTATATGAGTCGATTAACATAAAAATAAGAAACAAGTGGAAATTTTAGTGTTTCATTATAAGGCACAAAAAGAAAACGACTCTCCCCAGACATGACAGAATAAATAATATCTATTATATTTATTGAATATTTCTCTCCATCTTCGTTTGTAAACACATAAACAAACGCACACACATACAAACATATATACTTTATGTACATATATTCATATACGTGCATACATATGTACATATCCGACGGGAGTGTCCTTCATATATATATATATGTATATATATATAATATATATATATATATATCTATATATAATATAATATATATATATATATACATACATACACTACTATATATATTTCGACAAAAGCATTATAATTGATAAAGAGTGTAGGCTGTCGGATCTTCATGCGCGAATCCGACGGGAGAGCCCTCCACACACACACACACACACACACTATATATATATATATATATATATATATATATATACATAAATAATATACATAAACATGCATCCATATATGCAGATAGACACATGCACATATATGAGTGTGTCTGCGTTTGTTTATGTTTATTTGTGTAAAAACCGGTCTTAAGAAAAAAGAATTAAATAAGCCGTTCGATTAACATAATTCGATAAAATATGTACCATACTGAGATAGATACTGGATTCAATATAATCGAATAAAAAGAAAAAAACTGCTATAGTCAGTGCTTCAGCATGGCCGCATGCATGTAAATGAAACCAGTAAAACGTAAAACAATACGTCAAACACAAATTTAAACAAAACCTAAAAGTAACGCCATATAAAATATCGCTTGTGTGATATCAGTTTACATCTCCCAACTAAACTACTGTGGTGTCCTGACATTTAAGTGGACTGTAGATGCGTGGGATTAAGTGTACTGCGCAAATACGTAGCGGAATATTTTCTGTTGATATCAACATATCAACCGAAAACATATCAAAAAAGGGTGAGAAAGAGAGAGAGAGAGAGAGAGAGAGGGAGAGAGAGAGTGAGAGAGAGGAAGTGAGGGATAGAGTGACAGAGAAAAAGGAAGAGCGAGAGTATGTAGTCATTCGATCTAGTAGAAACAGCAACAAAATGTCCATCAGACTTGTACTTTACCACCGCCCCACATAGAGTCGAATCAAACTATTAAATATGTTGAGTGGCCTCTTCTTTCGTTTGTCCACTCATATATATATATATATATATATATATATATATATATATTAATATATATATATATATAATGTAATATATATAGTATATATATAATGTAATATATATGTATATATATATATATATATATAATTTTGGGATTGGTTTGCAAGATTCTTTATGTGAGTCCGTGTGTTGAAGCATATTCTGTTGTGTCTGGGGAGAGTCATTCACTTTTAGTGCCTTATAATTTAACACACTCACCGGTAAAGTTTCCACTTATTTCTTTTTTATTTTTCTAAAATTTTCGTTGCGTCTTGCAACCTTTTCAATAGTTTTGACTCTCCCGTCCGATTCGTATGTATATGTATGTATGTATGTATGTATGTATGTATGTATGTATGTATGTATGTATGTATGTATGTATGTATATTTATATATATATATAAACGTACATAAAGTATATGGGTTTATATGTTTGTGCGTTTGTTTATGTATGTTCAAACGAAATGGGAGAGAAATATTCAATATATATAGTAGATATTATTTATGCCTTTATTCATTGGAAGATGGGTTTTCCTTCGTCATTAATAAGCACTTGCACACACACACACCACACACCATACACACACACACGAGCTTCGAGTTACAAGAGGAATTTGTTAGACGTATGTATGTATGTATAGATATATATATAATATTATATATTATAATATATATATATATATTATATATATATATATATAATATATATCTATATATATATATAATAGAAATATGTTACAAAAAGAAAATAGAAACTACACGTGGTATAATGTAAGGGGAAAGTAATATATATATATATATATATATATATATATATATTATCTATATATATGGAGGTAAGGTAAAGATCCCTTTCGGTCATTAATGACCATCGGATTGCACCTAGAAAGTTTCCCTCCGAGGCACAACATTGTTTATGGAAGACCAGCTGTCGCCCATGCATACCAGCCACTCCTTCCAAGCCAGTAATGTTATCTAAGGGAAAGGCTAACTTTAATGGCTCTTCGTCGGTTACGATGACGAGTCTTCCGCTTGATCCAATCAATAGAAAAGCATGCTCGTGAAATTAAC
>NC_042998.1:107035201-107042701 GCF_006345805.1 Octopus sinensis | reverse complement strand
ACGAATAATGTGGTAACTTGTAGACATTTATAGTGTATACAGTCATAGATGCAAGCGTGGCTGCATGGTAAGAAGTTTGCTTCCCAACCACACGGTTCCGGATTCAGACCCACTGCAACAAAAGCCCCCGGGCCAACAGAAGCCTTATGAGTGAAATTGGTTGACGGAATATAAAAGAAACCAGTTTTTGTATGTATATCGTTTTTGGGGTTGTGTAATTTGTTTGAGAGAATACGTACCTGACTTTAAAAAAGTGCTACAATTAGTTTGCTCTTCGAAACATAGATATCGCTAAATTGGTTTGTCTAATTTGCATAGTTAGTGCATAAGATGACAACTTCAATAACATTTAATACTGTATTAGAGTATTTTGGAAATTTTCAAATGATGCTACAACGATCTTTCTTGACAGTCGCTCAAAAGGTCCCTGAATAAGAGTTGCTTAAGGATGATGAAATTCAAAGGGTGATTTACTCAAATTCCAAAGAACCCCTCTCAACACATGACTATGATGCCCTCCCACTATTCCTGCTCGTGATCAGAGATGTACATATCGTCAGCCACTAAGGGGACATGCTCAACTGGTTATGGTCAAGCAACTGATAAGTAAATCTGCGATATTGAGAAAAATATTTTCTGTAGCCCATCTTTTACACCAATGTAAATCATGTACATGATAACACTTCCAATCAGTTAAGATCAGAAGCCATGGGAGCCACTGTCTGGCATTGATATTAAGGCGGCGAGGTGGCAGAAGCGTTAGCACGCTGGGCGAAATGCTTAGCGGTATTTCACCCGTTGCTACGTTCTGAGCTCAAATTCCACCGAGGTCGACTTTGCCTTTCATCCTTTCGGGATCGATAAATTAAGTACCAGTTGAGTACTGGGGACAATGTGATCGACTGTGTGTGTCCCTTCCCCCAAATCCAGGCCTTGTGCTTGTATTATTATTATTATTATTATTATTATTATTATTATTATTATTATTATTATTATTATTATTATTATTATTATTATTATTATTATTATTATTTTTATTATTATTGTTGTTATTATTATTATAACTACAATAATAATAATAATAATAATCACCAGTAGTAGTAGTGGTGGTAGTGGTGGTGGTGGTGGTGGTGGTAGTAGTAGTAGTAGTAGTAGTAGTAGTAGTAGTAGTAGTAGTAGTAGTAGTAGTAATTGATGTTGTTGTTCTCCAGCACTAGATCTACTCGATCGGGTCTGATCGAACAAGAGTGTTTAAACAGTGAGCTGGACCACACACAAGGACCATGTTTTTTTTTGTTTTGGTCCTTTGTTGTGAAATGCTTGTTGTTATTGTTGTTATCTAGCCTTAAGCTTCATTTGAGCGGATATTTTACTTATAATCGAAAGCAATCCAGTCATTACCATACCACTTTTTTTTTTAACAGACAACTATGGACTCCTTTGGTTCTTATTTCACTCTATTGGTCTCCAATAGGCATTTGATGTTTAAAAATTCCAGGCTGCGTGGTACCTTAGGCAAGTGCCTTCTACTATAACCTCGGGTCGACCAGAGCCTTGTGAATGGATTTGGTTGACGGAAACTGAAAGACACCCGTCGTATATTTATATATATATATATATTTATATATATATATATATATATATAATATATATATATATATATATGTGTGTTTGTGTGTGTGTGTGTGTGTTGTGTGTGTGTGTGTGTGTGTATGTGGTGTGTGTGGTGTGTGTGTGTGCGTGCGTGCGTGTGTGTGTCCGTGTGTGTGTGTTTCTGTCTGTGTTTGTCCCCCACCATCGCTTGACAACCAATTTGTAACTTAGCGGTTCGGCAATAGACATCGATAGAATAAGTACTAGGTTTACAAAGAATAAGTCATGCTGTCAATTTGTTTGACTAAAACCTCTTAAGGTGGTGCTCCAGCATGGCCGCTGTCATATGACTGAAACAAGTAAAAAAAACAAATAAAAGAATAAATGAATATTTTCATTATTAAATTAGGAATTGTATTTAAAAAATATTGTTTGAATATTTGGTGTAATCTAGATGTATAAATTAATTTATAGCTCACAAAATTTAACATAAAATCTTAGATGGGTCCTCAAGGGCCATATAGACCCCTGTTGAGAACCCCGGCATTTTCCGATGTATCTTCTCCCCAACATCCAGAATGATCGAATGTTATTTGAAAGAAATTTGGCAGCTATATCGAGCAGGTCGAGCTGCCACGTACACGCTTCTTCACTGGATAGCTGGATATGTGTTATGTTGTGTTTATATGATGAGGTGATGATGACGTATGTATAGATACATTAAAACCAGTGGCTGGCTGACATATTCCTTCTATCAGCTTCTATCCACCTGTCTCTTTAAATATATCCGATACTGACGTAGCACATCTTATGTAGAGATGATGTAATGGGAGTTCCCCCTTTACTGAACACACACGCAAAATACCTCATACCCAGATATCAGTCTTAACACGTTCACACGTACACACATGCATACATATGCACACACACACACACACACGTACATATTACAGTTGGCACATAGCGCATAACACATAAACAAGAAGTAAAAAGCAAACGTAAAACAATGTTTATGCAGAGTGGGGTGGGGAAGTGACGAAACTGACCACAATGACGATGATGAAAATGATGATGATGATGATGAAGAGGATGACTATGATGGCGGTGGCAGTAGTTGATGGGGACGGTGGGGATGGTGGGGGGGGGGTTGACGGTTGCCATGGTGATCATAGCTAATATGATAATTCAGAACCACGACGGTGTTAGTGATGATGATGAGATGATGATGATGATGATGATGATGATGATAAGGGGGTGCCGGTGGTGGTGATGGTGGTTGCCATGATAATCTTAGAAAATATGACAATTCACAACCATGATGATGATGCTGATGCTGCCACTGCTGGTGTTGTTGGTGGCGGCGTTGATGGTGGTGGTTGTCATGATAATCATTGACAATATGACAGTTCAGAACTATGATGATGATGATGATATTGATTATAATAATGACGATGAGAAAGTGATTGTGGTAGTGTTTGTTTGCTAATGGCTATTACGTAGGTGAAATTTTGCATAAGAAAACAGATGTCATCCTGTGGCGGGCGAAAGATTAATGTACGAAGGCTGCAAAAATCGGAATAAGCGTGTGGAGGGAGGCGCAGAAAGAGAGAGAAAGAGAAAGAGAGAAGGATAGAGAGACAGAGAGAGGATAGGGAGAATGGTAAGTAAAGAAAAAAGAATGAATGGAAAAATCAGTTCGAAAGAAAGAGAGATGACTTGAGAAAATAAATGTGTGCGCGCATGTGTACGTGTGTGTGTGTGTGTGTGTGCGTCGCATGTGTACGTGTGTGTGTGTGTGTGTGTGTGCGACCGCTGCAGTAATATACGATGTATATATATATTATATATACATATTATATATATGGAAATCACCTGGTCAATAATGTGTTCAATTTCCCCAAAACTCCCGACTTTCTGTATGTATATATATATAATATATATATTATATATATATATATATATATATATATATATATATATATATATATATAATATATATATATATATATATAATATATAAATATGTGTGTGTGTGTGTATGTATATATATGTATATATATATATTCATATACATATATATATATATGTGTATATAGATGTATATATATTCATATAGCATACATACAATCTATATATATATATATATATATATATATATATATATATATATATTATCTATATATATATATATCTATATAATAAATACCACACACATAGCCAGTGGTTCCCAACCCAGGTCCATATGGTCCTTGGTGGTGGGAGATATAGATTTTGTTGTTAAAATTTATCTGCAATAAATTCGTTATATTTCTACAATGCACAATATATATTTTACGATGTTCTTTTCATAAAATTCCTAATAACATTTAATTGCAAAAATACATGACTTTTTTTTTTAAAAAAAAAAGAGTGGCTATGGGGGTATATCCGAATAAAATAAGAATAAAAATGGGTCCACACACGCACTCACGCACTCACACACACACACACACACACACACACACACACACGCACACATATGCAAACCTATATTAACAGAGAAAGAGAGAAAGAGAGAGAGAAAGAGAAAGGGAGACAGAGAGAGGGAGAGAGAGAGAGAGAGAGGAGAGAGAGTGCGTGTGTGTATTGTTTTGAGAAGGGAGGAATATATTTTTGCATCTAGTTACACGTTAATACATAGATACTCGCACATACACAGGCAAACGCACACGCGCGCGCACACACAGAGACGTACACACTCACACACAATACACACACGCACGCACGCACACTAACTTGTCAACCGCGTACTTTTTTTTCTTACACTTTTATTACTTTCAGTAAACGGGCTGACGCCATGCGGGGGTCAACGTCATGAAGGCTTTTCAAAATTATTTTTGTTTTAATTGATCATATGGACTCGAACAATTATTTCTACCTGCTGATTTATTTTATCGATCTGAATCCCTAATTTACGGGATATAAAGAGCTACAAACATAAACAACATCAGTTTTTTAGGCTTTAAATATATACCTAAACACACACACTCACACACACACACACACACACACACTTCTTCTCTCTTTCTCTCTTTCTCACTCTCATATAAGGTCAGTGTTATGTATTCAACACATATTTAGTATATATATTCCAAATTTCTAAATACATACCACTACGCAGACAACACACATTATACATACATTACGAATGTATATAGTCATTGTAACTGTCACGCACAAACATACTTGAGTATAGACATATACATACATGTCTATACTCAAGTATAGACATGCATATATATAAACACACACGCCACACATATATGTATATAATATAAATAATTAATATATGCATATATATTATATATATATTATATATATATATATATATATATAATATATATATATATATATAACATATGCATATATGGTTACAGGACGTTACCAACAGCAAACAATATAAAATATGAAAACAAATGAGTTTAATACGCAAAGAATGAGAGAAACAAATGGAAAACAGGACAAATAACACAAAGAGCGATCCTTCGTCAGTTTGTCGGCTGTCTATCTACTCCTAATTTCGAGAATACGCCGCTAAAAGAGTTGAGGTAAAGTAGAAAGGAAGGAAGGAAGAAAGCAAGAAAGAAAGAGAGAGAAGCTGTAAGAAGTGAAAAAAATGAATGAAATTGACGAAAGAAAGAGAAATACTCAAGACTACTAATCAAATAATGAAAGAAGAATCTAAGAGCAAACGGAATGGAATAAGCAAGAAAGAAGTATAGAGAGAAATAACGAACGGAATAGAAAAGAAATCGGTAGGGATGAGTGAGAGAAGCGAAAAAGAAAACAAAAATGCTTTTGGTGAGTGTCGAGAAATGCCAGAGAATCCCGGTCTCTTGAATGAATGCATTTCTGTGATAGTGTATTGACAGACGATGTGTAAAATAACTGGAGACACTTGAGTGTATATGGAGAGTGAGTGAGTGAGTGAGTGAGTGAGTGAATGAGTGAATGAATGAGTGAGTGAATAAGTGAGTGAATGAATGAGTAAATGAGTGAGAGCGTGTGGTAGAGAATGACTAAGAAAGAGAGAAACTGGGAAACGTGTTACAGGTAGGTTAATGGGTAAACCATTAT
Organism: Octopus sinensis; assembly: GCF_006345805.1. Classification (NCBI taxonomy): domain Eukaryota; kingdom Metazoa; phylum Mollusca; class Cephalopoda; order Octopoda; family Octopodidae; genus Octopus; species Octopus sinensis. The sequence continues at coordinate 107,036,992 of NC_042998.1, read as the reverse complement.
GTGCATGTGTATGAATATGTGTGTGTGTGAGTGTGAGTGAGTTTGTGTGTGAATGAGTCTTTTATATATATATATATATATATAATATATATATTATATATATATATATATATATCTTTTTATTCGTTTCAGCTCAAAGGCTTGGCCATGCTGGGGCACTGCCGGTATTATAACTTTTTCAATGGTTATTCTTATGTGATTGGCTTTTGGTAAAGGAGGGAGTTCGCTACTGCTGTCCTCTTTTGAGTTTCTTGCCATGATGTGGGCTCATCTAGGACTTTAGACAGCAAGAGGTCAAGTTGTTTCTTGAAGGCATTCGCTCCAACTCCATGCAGATCTCTCAGATGTACACACACACACACACACACACACACACACACACACACACACACACACACACACACACACACACACACACACACACACACACATACACACACACACACACACACCACACAAACACCTACATACACGTATGACGAATGCGACAAAAGTAAAGATGTTAACTAGCGTGCTACTAGCGTGCTACTAGCGAAGAAGGTGGCGGTGGCGACATTTGGCAAACTCACCGGTCACAAAGAACCGCCACTTAACGTACCTATTTCGAAAATCGAAAAAGCAACAGCGAAGCGAGAACAGACTCTTCCACCACGATCTCATCCGATCACCAGCATGCCCGAATGGCCAAAATGCTCACTTGGCAACTGAAAAAACTCTGGTTAGATAATTCCGCGTAACATCTTTGGCAGTGTCTTTCGCTAAAGTAGCTGGAGCTTTTTAAACGAGATCTTTTTGACAAAAGCAGTGTATAAACCAGTAATTTAAGGAGTCGTTTTGACACTGTGTGTCAAGTTGATTCCACCTGAAAATTACGTTAAAAGCTCGTAAGAGTAAGTATTTATGGAATTCTTAGGCCATTTATACAGTAATTCAATGAGTAGAAACTCAGCCAATAGAACATCTTAATATTTACTGTCGAAAATTTTAAGCATTGACCTTTTAACTCAGACTCCTTTTTTCTTTCCCCTTATCTATGCTTTCTGTAGAAGACCGCAAGCTCGAAACGTTAAAGACTTCTATTTATCCTAAGCGCCAACCTAATATACACTCTGCTTATTGTTCTTTCACGTTGCGGTTGCGGTTGTGTTCTTCTTTACTTACTTATATATATATATATATATATATATTGATCGAACTAGTTCTCCCACCTTTTCCCTATTCTTCTCCTCTCCCCTTCACCGTTCCCTCTCTCTCTCACGCTTCCACCTGACTCTCTCGTTGCTCACACGTGACCAACGGCCATCCATTTTCTTTCTTCCACTTCCTTCCTAAAGACAAGACGTGCTTTTACCTCTCTCTTCTCAAAGCTCATTTTTCCAACGTTCATCACTTCACGTCGTTTGTTTTTACTCTTTTGTTCTCACTGTCCTGTTTTTGTTACCACTTTCATCCTCCGCAAAAAATCCCAAATTTTATTTAATTTGCTTTGCGGGAAGAACTGTTTTAACGAAGTCATATCTTGTCCCTACCTTCGCAACGCGGAGTAGATAAAACGGGACAACTGATGAACAGAATGTTCTTTATGTTGCCTGTCTCGTTTTTCTGTTTGTTTCTTTCGTTGTTCGAAAAAAGTTCGTTTTCTATGTTTTTGTTTTTTATGGTCTCGTTTCTCATTTTGTCTACGTTTTTTTGATGTCCTGTCCGATATATGCATGTAATATACATATATATGTAGGCATGTAATTATATGTATGTATATATGCATATAAATAAATAAATATATATATATAT
>NC_042998.1:107022701-107027701 GCF_006345805.1 Octopus sinensis | reverse complement strand
TATATATGTGTAGACGTATGTATATACGATATGGTGTGTTCGTGTGTTTTTGTTCGCATGTGTGTTTGTGCGCTGATGTGTGTTTGTGCGCTGATGTGTGTTTGTGTGTGTGCGCATTTATGCGTGTATGCGGTTATTTATGTATTGTATATATGCGTTTGTATTATTTTTTCCAAAGTTCTTCACGGAATTCCCGCCGGTTACAAAGCGACGAGGTTCCTTATGTTTTGATTGTGTCAACACCGTTCCAAAGATTTGCGATTAGTTAGGGTTAACGTTTTTACCTCACATATGTATATGGGAATATCTTTGTAATCATGTAAATATATGTACGTTTCTTGTTTAGCGTATGGCAGTGTCCGATTACTCTTTAACTCTGTATGTTTGCATGTGTATGTGCACATGTGTGTGCGTAGATGTATGTATGTATGTATGTATGTATGTATGTATGTATGTATGTATGTATGTATGTATGTATGTGTCCTGTCTCTGTCTTCTATCTATCTATCTATCTATCTATCTATCTATCTATCTATCTATCTATTTATCTATACGTATATATATATATATATATATATATATATATATATATATATATATATATATATATAATATATAAATTTATATATAATTTATATATATATATATATATATATATATATATATATATATAATATATATATCATACATACATACACATATATATGCACACATATCTATGTATTTTTTTATTTATTGAATACATATATATGTGTATGAATGTGTGTTGCATAGGTATATGTAAATATGTGTTGGTTTTTTTTGCATTTTTATTCAATGTTAACTAGTTATTATGGAACTTCTATAGTATGTATGTAGGGACATACACACACGCGTCTGTGCATGTATATATATATATATATATATATATATATATTTTCCATTTTTATTTTTTATCAATAAACCTATACACACTCATACATACACAGACAGGTGCGCGGCGAAACACTCGAGTTGCTGCTTGTACACTGTTTGATGAAGTGAAGTTTCACCTTCGCTTTCTCAGTTTCTTCCTCATTCGCTCTTTTACTCCCTCTCTTTTAATTCAATATACGTTCTCTCTTTATCTCTCTCTCTTTCTTCCTCTCTCTTTCTCGCTCTCTCTTTCACTCTTTCTCTATCTCTTCCTTTCTTTCTCTCTCTATCTATTTCTTTTTTTTTCATCAGCTTTTCTTTCTCTTTTTCATTCTCTCTATCTTTCACTGTCCACTCGTCTTGGTAGCATTAGTCACACACTTTCGATATCCAATTCTCGAAGATAACGATGACGACGAACGACGATGACAAGCAAAGGCTCATAACGACGACGACGACAAAGATAGCAGTGATGATGATGATGATAATAATGATAATGATGATGATGATGATGATGGCAACGATGACGACGACGATTACTACGATGACAATGATTATGATGGTGATGATGATTATGATGGTGATGATGATGATGAGGAGGATTGTGGTGATGGTGTTGAAGATGACGATGATGGTAATTGTCAGAGAAATAACCACAACAATGACGGCGTCCTTAGCGTCGGTGGATTGTGTGGGGCTGGGTGTTCTGTTATCGCAGACGGCGGCATGGTAGCTGAAGCAACAGCAACATTACTACTACTACTACTACTACTACTACTACTACTACTACTACTACTACTACTACTACTACTACTACTACTACTATTGCTGCTACTGCTGCTACTGCTGCTGCTGCTGTTGCTACTGTTGCTGCTGCTACTACTACCACAACTACCACCATCACCACCAGTAGTAGCAGTTGTGGTGGAATTGACGTTGTTGTTGTTGGTGCTGCTGATGGAGCAATTGTAGTAGTCGTAGTATTGGAAGCTGATAAGATAGAAGAGTTTATATAAAGAAAATCGCGAGCTTAGAAGAGAACTTGGAAAATATAGTGTTATAAATACATGTACACGTATACATACTGAATATATACATACATACTTGTATGCCGCGAATTCGCGGAAATACAATTATCATACATATAAGTTAATATTTCTTTTTCCTAACATTTCTTTTTCCTATTTTTATTCCACACTTCTGTTCCTTATTTACTAATGTAAAATGATTCCGACAACTTCTAGTTATATAGGATGCAAATAGCAAAAGAAGTTAATATAATCTAGACCTGAAGATTGGCAATATAATCGTTTTAATATGGTATTGTATTTCGAGACTTTCTATTTCAGCAATATCGAAGAATATGTTGTCGTGAAACGCGTGTAGTTTATATAATGTAATGTATATGATTTAGAATAAGAATTGTAGATATTAATTTTAATAATTTTTAATATTTAGTCCTATATGTACCTATCGTGGATAATGTCGTTCAATGATGATTGAGTGGTTTGAGGGCGATTCTGTCTCTTAAACCTGTCTATATATATGTATATAATACAGTAATTCATTTTAGTACTACTAAATTGAACTTCTCTCCCCCTGTGGACTCGGAAATAACTCCCCTAATATCAATATCAATATTGTTTTATTGTTTTACTTGTTTCAGTCATTTGACTGTGGCCATGCTGGAGCACACACACACACACACACACACACACACACACACACACACACACACATATATATACATACACACAGGTGAGCACATAAGTGCAAAACAAGGTACCACAACTGTCCGACGAACGGGAACGTGAAACTCTGAGTAATAGCTTTGTGATAATTTTGCAGTTCTAATAAAATGTGTATATATATATGTATATACTATGCAGACGGGTGGCAGGTTGGATCTTTAGATCTTTCAGGACCAGGAACAGAGACACAATGCTTCTGCTTTGGAAAACCTTTGTCCTTAGACTACTGCTCCTACCTGTGGTCTCCACAGAGTGTAAAACTAATTGCAACTACACAAAGAAGATAGACTCATGAAACACATGGGATACTGGGACAATTTGAAGGAACCGGAATTCTACTCCCTGTAGAGGAGACGTGAGAGATATGCAGTGCTATACATATGGAAAATAATGGAGGGACTAGCTCCAAATTTCGAAATCCAAATCTACAACAATCACCGAGCTGGACGGCACTGCACAGTACCAAAGGTCGCATCTTCTCCATCGAGGATATGAACCCAGTATTGTAATAGCTTGGGATACTAGGGACCACAACTTTTTAATGCCCCATCACAGAACACCAGGGATCTGCAAGGTATAGACATGAAAGTCTTCAAAAAATGTCTAGACAGCTTTTCATTTGCAATACAGGATGAACACACATCGTAGCAGGAGGCACAAAGAAGAGCGGCAACGTCCAACTCGCTACTTCACCAGAAGTAATACTGAAAAAATCCTCGGATGGAGTAAAGGCGGTGCACCAGCATGACTTCAGCATCTGGCTGAAACCCATAAAAGAAATAAATAAAAAGAAATATATATAATGGGTCGACACTGCACAGTGCCAAAGATTCCATCAATACCTATTTCTTTATTACCCACAAGGGGCTGAACATAGAGGGGACAAACATGGACAGACATATGTATTAAGTCGATTATATCGACCCCAGTGCTTAACTGGTACTTAATTTATCGACCCCGAAAGGATGAAAGGCAAAGTCGACCTCGGCGGAATTTGAACTCTCAACGTAACGGCAGACGAAATACCGCTAAGCATTTCGCCCGACGTGCTAACGATTCTGCTAGCTCGCCGCTTTATTCCAGCAATACCATTGCGCTTCAGGCCCAGTTACTGCAAAAGCCTGGGTTTCAGGAGCCCACAGCATTTTAATATTCTCCCAAAGAGCCTGAGGGACATAAACAAAGTGGATGTAAGTATTTTCAAATCAAAACAGGATCTCTTCCTATCGAGAGTCTCAGCTGAACCAACCTCGCGGCAGGAGGTGCAAATGAGGGTAGCGACATCAAACTCCCTTATTTACCAAACACCACATATTAGAGGAGGCTCTCAATAATAACTGTGTAGCAAAACGGCAGTGCCCCTGCATGACAACAGCTTTGAGCTGAAACTAATAGAAGATAGAATATATATATATATATATGTATATATATATGTATGTATATAATTGTTCAGTGAAACACATGGGCTACTGGGACAATTTGAAGGAACTGGAATTCTACTCCCTGGAGAGGAGACGTGAGAGATATTAATAACCACCTTTGTTTTACTCTTAGTTGAGAAAGTCGAAGAGACAGAAAGTGGTACTAACCATTATAAAATGCATTTCATGACAAAATTATTTAAGCATTTTCTACTTTGTCTTTTTTCTTTATACATATCAACTCGTATTTCACTTTTCAACATTCTACACACACAGGCACACACACAGACACACAGACACACACACAGACACACAGACACACAGACACACACACACACACACACACACACACACACACACGCACACACACACACACACACACACACACATACATTGGCGCAGGAGTAGCTGTGTGATAAGTAGCTTGCTTACCAACCACATGGTTCCGTGTTCAGTCCCACTTGGGCAAGTGTCTTGTACTATAGCCTCGGGCCGACCAAAGCCTGGGGAGTGGATTTGGTAGACGGAAACTGAAAGAAGCTCGTCGTATATATATATATATATATATATATATATATATATATATATATATATATATATATATGTTATGTATATGTATTGTGGTGTAAATTTCTGTGAGTATCTGTGTTTTTCCCCCACAATCGCTTGACAACCGACGTTGGTGTGTTTACGTCCCCGTAACCTAGCAGTTCGGCAAAAGAGACGATAGAATAAGTACTAGGCGTACGAAGAATAACTCCTGGGGTCGATTTGTTCGACTAAAGGCAGTGCTCCAGCATGACCGCTGTCAAGTAACTGAAACAAATAGAAGAATAAAAGAATAAAAGAATAAAAATATATAGATGTATATACATATAGACAGAGAGTAGGAAAGTAATAAAAGATGAAGAGATGCAGAGAAAATAATAGTGAT
>NC_042998.1:106980201-107017701 GCF_006345805.1 Octopus sinensis | reverse complement strand
AACATCATGGGTCAGGCTACATCGGACATCCCAAACATACATATTGGAGACCACAGATTACAGGAGGTGGAGAAGTTTACCTATCTTGGCTCTACCGTCACCTACAACCTATCCTTTGACGCTGAGCTCAATATACGCATTGGTAAGGCAGCTGCTGCGATGGCCCAACTCTCCAAACGGGCATGGGACAACAATAAGCTGACCAAGACTACGAAAATGAAGATCTACCAGGCATGTATACTTAGCACTCTACTGTATGGAAGTGAGACTTGGACGCTATACACACGCCAAGAGCGTCGCCTAAACATCTTTCACCTGCGCTGCCTCCGGAAAATCCTCCGCATCAAATGGCAGAATCATATCCCCAACAAAGATGTCCTCAAGCAAGCAGGTATACCAAGCATGTTTGCACTCCTCACACAAAGACGTATGAGATGGCTTGGGCATGTTAGCGGTATGAAAGATGGCAGAATCCCCAAGGACATACTCTACGGAGAGCTTGCTAGGGGTACTAGGTCTGTGGGTAGACCGTTCTTACGTTACAAGGATGTTTGCAAAAGGGACATGAAGGCCTGCAACATCAATATTAGCAGTTGGGAAGCAATTGCCAGCAACCGTGGATATGATATTGGCGACGTACCGTAAAAGAGGGAATACAAAGGAGTGATAGAGAGAGAGAGAGAGAAGAGAGAAGAGAGAGGAGAAATGGAAAGACAGGAAAGGACGTCAACAAGGAACTATGACACTACAACCAGCCAGGAACAGTCTTCGCTACATTTGAGGTACCTGCCAGAGGGAGTGTTTGTCTAGGATAGGACTACACAGCCACAGCAGGAAATGTAACAGGACATGAAATGTAAAAACCGGACTGGACTATTTTATGCGCAACTCCATTGTCTCCCGAGACAAAAAGGATGCCACAACAACATATTATATATAATATTATATATATTATATAAAAGGGCTAGTAAAATAATTACTTTGCCGCATACCAATACGACTCGTTAGAAATAGCAGCTAAAAAAACTATTTCTAACACTTAAGAAAACCTCTCTCATATAGTGCTTGCTCAATTCAACCCAAGAAAGTATGAGGGTAGAGACATTAAAAATCAAATGCAAAGGTTATTTGAGTACGTACGTTCAAGATTAGCCAAATTCGACCCTTCTCTCATCAGCTCAGAATGCCCTTGTTTGAGTTTGAAAACACTGAAAATGGGAGCATACCCTTTCGGCTTGTTTCGCTTCTGAAGATCTGTTCCCAACAGATCTTCAGAAGCGATAACAAGCCGAAAGGGTATGCTCCCATTTTCAGTGTTTTCAAACTCAAACAAGGGCATTCTGAGCTGATGAGAGAAGGGTCGAATTTGGCTAATCTTGAAACGTACGTACTCAAATAACCTTTGCATTTGATTTTTTAATGTCTCTACCCTCATACTTTCTTGGGTTGAATTGAGCAAGCACTATATGAGAGAGGTTTTCTTTAAGTGTTAGAATAGTTTTTTTAGATGCTATTTCTAATTCAGTATGCGGCAAAGTAATTTATTTTACTAAGCCCTTTTATATAATGTAATAATTTGAATTTGCCTTAAATGGTCCCTTTGCATACTGAATACTTGGTGAAATTGATTAATTAATTAATTAATTTTACCCTCAATTGTTGAAATTATATATATATATATATATATATATATATATATGTGTGTGTGTGTGTGTGTGTGTGTGTGTGTGTGAATATATGTATGTATGTATGTTTGTATGTATGTATTAATGTGTGTATATGTGTGTATATATGTGTCTATAACTTAGTACATAAGAAAAAACCAGAAGAAACTTGTATGTACGTATATATGTATGAATAAAGGTATGCATGTACGTATGTTCCCCTTGTTCCATTTTACGAATTTCTCAGCAATGGAGGACCAGGTTTCTAACCCTCAAACAGGTCTCTTTCATAAGAATATTGATAATATCAACGAGTAGTCTTGTATGTATGCATGTGTGGATGTATGTATGTATGTAAGTATGTACATATATATGTATGTATCTATTATGTAAGTATGTATGTATGTACGTATGTGTGTCCTGGGTATGACTTTAAACTGCACCCGGTTGCGGGGATTGGTTCAGGAGTTCTCGGTTTTGAACAGTATGGAACCAACTCTTAGTTACTATTGCTTCTAGGGCTACTCTGACCCGGAGTATTAGCACCTGCCAGGCTCCCAGAAATAGGTTAACTAGTGTATGCGATGACAATCCAACTGAGCGCGAGGATGTAGAAATACCCTTAGTTGGTGTTAATGTGCGCAGTAAAACCGCCGGAGGTAAGGTACTCTAGCTTTTATTAAGCCACCCTTTTTGAAGAGGGACACTGATGTAAAATCTGCGGTATAATGTGATTACTGATCATTTCACTTCAGCCTTTCATGAGGTAGTAGTTACAGAGACCTAGAGAGTGGTAGACGTGTTGTATAAGCGTTTATCATTATGATCCAATTATGTCCAAATGTCTCTTTATGGTGACCTCATTCGTTATTAAGTATTTACTGAATGACCGTTGGTGATGGAGGGGTGGCGACATATGCAGATCTAAGTGTGCAGTAAGTCACGAATTTCATGTCACCTCTGCTTAAAAGCATGCAGGTCTGTAACGGGACTAAATGGTCATCTGAAAGGCCATGGAAAGAAAGTCAGAAATGCCATCGACAGCGAGGAAGTACAAGAAGACGGGAATCACCTGCGTAGATGGAGCAATCATCATGTTTTTCGGTCTGCATGTATAGATGTGCGTATATGTATATCCATACCTATGCCTTTATGTAAACATAGATGTTGTTGCATGTGTCGATTGTGTGTTTGGACTAGTGTATGCGTACACATTCCTTTATTTAAATATTTACATGTATGTATATGTACTAAGTGAAAGCACATGGCTCAGTGATAACGGCGTCGGGCTTACATTAGTGAGGTTATGAGTTCGATTCCCGGACCGGGCTGTGTGTTTATTCTTGAGCAAGACGCTTTATTTCACATTACTACATTTCACTCAGCTGTAGAAATGAGTCACAGCATCACTGGCGACAAGCTGGATTAGTTAGCCTTTGCCTTTCCCTTGGACGACATCGGTGGCGCGGAGAGAGGAGACTGGTATGCATGGGCAACTGCAGGTCTTCAACAAAACAACGGTGCCCGAACTTGGAGGGGAACTTTCTAGGTGCAATCCCATGACTTTTTATCCGTCATAGGTACTTATTACATGTTAAACTTCTGAAATGTTTTACGTATCTTCACAATGCTTTTAATAGTGTGTAGCTGTAATTCCCCAATTAGTCGTGTCCTTTCTGGTTTCGTGAATGCCAGCTTCTCAAGATTGGCCGTTTGTCCAACACAGATTACTTTGGTTATCAGTGTTACTGTTACTTTGCTGCTTTCTGACATTCTGCTGATATACATACTCTTAGTGACCTGTTCCAGTAGAGTTGTGCTTCTTCTCTTGGTATGTATCCATGAATATCAATTGGGGAATACTTACTGCGGAGTTCCTTTCCGACTCTCGTGAGGTTATTTGCCTCATTTATGTAGGCATATAATTCCACCTATTGGGGTTAGTAAATGTTGTTGAAGACTGTTTGAATCGATGTAAGCTCCTGCCACCTTGTTTTTGATTTAAGTAGAGTCGGTCTACGGATATCATTTTTGTAATTTCTTTTCACCATACTGTATCCTGTTTAAACCCCTTTTCCTCACTCCAGATTTTTCTCCAGAATTCACCCATATCTTCCTGGGAACAATCCTCTGTCACACTTATTGATTATGGCCTCATATCTTTATAAACTGCTGACTGGCATCGATTAAATTTCTTGTTGATTTTTTTTCTTCTCGCTACTGTCCTTCTTTGTCGAAGCTTTTCACTAGCAGCATTTAATTTATACTCAAGTGTATTCAATTTTTCCCTTTCTATTTTATTGTCTCGCTTTGTTGACAGAGAGTGTAGTTATTTATGTTTGCATGTATTAGTAACGCTACATAACATAGTTTTCAGTCCATCAACGATCTTTTTTATTTTGCCAAATCCATCATGGCACATTTTTAATGTTTTTACCTTTCTTTGACTCTTCGGTATCTTTAAGATACTAGTTTGCAGTTGCTTGGACGGCATATAAACAAACATTAATTTGCCAAAAATGAAGAGACATTACACTGCTGTAAATCTCTTAAAAGACCTCGCTAAGAATACACCTCAGCTGCTTCACTGACAGAATATGGACTATCAGGGAATATGGTGTAGCAGTAGGGTGGTCAGCATATCTGTGTGTAATACAATGGCAGTAGGAACCAGATTTGTTGCGACACACTGTATCAACGTTGTTGACGGTATGTCTGTCTAAGAAAGTGGCCTACCTGCTGTTATTTGTGTTTTCTCCATACTTTTGGGAATAATATTACACTCATCATTTTTCGGACTAAAATTAGAATAATCGAATTCTTGGATACAATAAATGTCGCTTGTTGGCGTAATTATTTTGCCATAAAAGAATTTATTTCTTGGTGTAATTTGTCCCAATATGTTGGCCATATGAGTTTTCTCATATGGCCAACATATTAGGACAAAAGGATCTTGCTTTCCCATCATGAGAGAAGACTTAGATTATGGGTGTGGATTACAGATTTGTGAGCCCCGGAGGATTGGGAGTGGTTGCAAGTGGCTTAAGTGGTCTAAGCCTGCCTTAATTCACATCATGTAACAGAAGACTGTATAAATCCAATATTTTCATGTTAAAGTTGCTACGGGCTTTAAACTCTGTCAGACATAACAATTAAATGTCAATTATTCTAGTTCAATATTATAAAAGGGTATTCTTTAATTAAGTGGGGGCTTAAACAATAAATTTAAATCTAATTACTACGCATAATATATAGCAATTTTGCTTCTAGAATGTTTATCTTATCACCAAAACAATTCTATATCTACATTTTCACTTCAGCTATAACCAAAGTCTGTATGGCCCATAAGGGAGTTCCTACCTGGTCGCTTGACTTGTTAGAAATAGCTGCCAAATCTTCCTCTAATAATACTCTACGGCAGTGGTTCCCAAAGCTTTTCAGGCTGCCGCCCCCTTCATACCCGGACCACGTTCCTAGCACTTCAGCTACTCATCACTACAAACATTGACCACTTTCTGAAGCAAATTCAAAACAACTGTATTTCGTAAGTGAAACGTGCCCTGATTAACCAATTACTTGGGGTTCTTATTTTACATCCATTGACCTCTTTAGCGTCCTCATTACCGTCCCACTTTTCTTCAACGCCTCCTCTGGATCTCTCCATCGCCCTCATGGGGGCAGTACTACTCACTTTGGGAACCACTGCTCTACAATTTTAATTAAGAAATAAGGTGGGTTTGGATTCTCTGTATATATACATATATATATATATATATATATATATATATATATATATATATATATAATATATATATACACCAAGAAAACGTATGTGCATATATTAATCAAGTCTTACGGCTCTAAAACGTCTGAAGCAATTTTGACCTCACCAAATATATATTGTTCACTCCGAGAGTTATTCAATCATTTCGCAGAATTGAAATCGTCAGTAACAATACGTGCGCGCGCACCACGTGTGTGCGTGTGTGTTTGTACGTGCGTGCGTATTTTTTGTTTCTGAATCAAGTTTTACTTACTCAGTGGAAAAGATGTAAAGGAAATATATTTCCTTTTAACCCAAAATAAGTCTTGCTCTTTAACTTATGTACATAATGTATGTTTGTATATATCACCGAATGGTTAAGAAGTACACTTTAATCTTAGGTTCGATATCACTAGCTGACATCATGAAACAGCTGATGATGATGTCATTGAATTATTTACAAAACCTTATATATATATCGCCATTTCAGAGAAAGGGAATGTGCGAAAGAGCAATAATTATAGAACTGTTGTCCTTACATCTCATGTAAGCAAAATTATTCACAACTGGCTTGAACTAATTTCGGAAAGGAAATTGCCTGCAGAAGTTTGTTTTAAGAAAGGAATGGAAATAAGAAACAAAATTGCAAATCTGTGATGAATAACGGAAGCATCTAGGAAGAAGTGCAAGTAGCTTGTGCATGCTTCATCGATTAAAGTAAAACTTTTGTGTAAAATATTCAACGATAGTCGTGGATGAGAGGAATTGATATGCCGAAGCATTTAGTCTTGATATGAAACCGTTGTACGGTACAAAAAGTTACAGTAAGTTACATAATCTGAACATACTGGAAAGTTTACAGTCAAGGAAAGGATTAGACAAAGTTGTATACTTACCCCTAAATTTTTGAACTGGTCCTGTGGAAATGCAAGAAAACCATGACTGGATGTAGTGGAAGGAGTTAAAATAATAAGACAAACAATAAGTTACCTGAAATACGCATTTGACTCAACCATCTTGACAGAAGATGAAGGTTTGAGAAGAATGTAGGAAAAGATAGATGAAAGTACAAAGGTTTTCACTAAAGTTATGTCAACTTCACGCTAAAAGGAATATAAGAGTGCAGTTCAGATGGTGGAAATATTAGATAAGTTTGCTTTTCTTTAGCTCTAGGCTGGAAGAAGTGGAAAGTGTTCAAATTAAATTAAACGAAGAGCTGCCATGTTGGGATTACAGACAATAATGAATGATTAAGAAATGGGCAAAGAACAGTTAAAATATAAAGTGGGCAATTAACGAGACAAAAAGAAAATTGAAGCATCAAAAGTGATTTTAGAGAAGGATATTGTTCTCAATATCATGTTGGAAAGAACAAAGAGAGTGTTACAGTAGTAGGGGAAATCTGGCAGTACTTGGGAAACAATTGTAATTAACTTCCTTCATATGGTTATATTTTGCACCAGTTTAAGCAGAACACTGACTGCATTAATCTTGAGGAGGGTCTACAAATGCTATGCGCACAGTCATTTATGTCAGACCAAAATAATAATAACAAAAACGACCAATATTCGAATGCTTCAAAAAATTCCAGTTACATATTTTTCGTCATCTAACGTAGGTGTTCTCGTTTTCAGAGATGACGACCTAGTGCTAAAAATCTTTAGCGATACAATTGCATTTTGCTTAGAACTTTTCATATACTTATTTCCATGCTGTCACATAGGTACTAGTGATGTTAGCTTATAGTTGGACAAATTTGATATCATTTTCAATCTTTCCCAGATTAATAAATTGTTTGCTTTTCTTGCATTCACTTACTGCTATCTTACATTATTATCTTAATTACTATTTTATTGACATTTATATATAATCCATGCCTTCAAATTGTTTTTATGGTCCTACAGAATCTATTCAGGAATTCTTTTATGGTGCCAAAGTTTAATACTATATACTTATATATTGCGCATTTTGCAGATCCTACAATGTTCACTCAGTTTCATGGCACGTTCGACCAATACAAACACGAATTGCATTATACTTCTGCATAATATATGTTAATGAGATGCGATGATATGAGACATCTTTGCCTTACTCCATTTTCAAGAAATATTAAATTCCATATATATAAACGAGTATATATATATATGTGTGTGTATGTGTTTGTGTGTGTGTGTATGTGTGTGAGTGTGTGTTTATACAGACATCTATCCCTCTGTATGTGTGGTGTATGTCCGTCCGTCCGTACGCATGCACGTATGTCTATATGTATGTATGAATGTATGCATGTGTATTAAGTACATTAATATTTGTTTTCATGTCAAGTTATACACACACACACACACACACACACACACACACACACACACACACACACACACACACACACACACACACACACACAATCAATTCAACATCAATACTTTTTAGCAGTGTACATTTTTATTAACTTTCACAAGAGAAAGATTGACAGTGACTTTCGAACTTTCAGTTTCTTCGCCGCCGTCACATTGTGATTTTGTTTGGTTCTTCCTGTCTGTATACAGTTGTGATAGAAAACCATAACTTGGCATGAAAACATAATTGAAACAAGAAAGGATGCAGTAATATCCTATATACTCCTCTATAAAGAATATACTGAAACCCACCTAGAAACAATATCTGAAAATACGACTGCGCTGATAAAGGCGAGCAAACTGAAACTTCGAAGTTACTGTCAACCATTACCTTGTAAAAGTAAATATATATAATACATACATATTATGTGCATACATGTGTGTGTGCGTGACAATGTAAGTGTGCGAATATACATATACATAAATACATATATACATACATAATACATATATGTATATACATACATACATACATACATGCATATATATATATTATATATATATATATATATATATATAATATATATATATATATATATATATATATATATATATGAGAGACAGATATTCTCTGTATACAATACACTTCGTAGTGCTCGAGAGATTTAAACTTGAGCAGGTTGAGGAGTAAATGTAATGATAAGCAAGTTAGGCAAGTCGATATACAAAAAGTATTAAATAGATTTAATACATTTGATATAATTGTATTAAATGTTTTTAATATTTTGTGTATATGGACTTGCATAACTTGCTTATTCTTACAATTATTCCTTTCAATATTCTTCCTAAATGCCTGAGAGACCTGCACGGTGTGGATATGGGTTTCTTTAAAACTAAACTCGTTCTCTTCTTGTCAAGGATTCCAGATGAACCTACCTGTCAGCAGAAAACACAGATGCAGGCGTCGGCGTCGAACTCTCTTGTTGACCAAGTGCCACGTATCAGAGGTGGTTTCACATACTAGTGTGGCACAGTCAACGGTGGTGCCCCGGCATGGCCGCAGCTTTCGGGCTGAAACATTTTTAAGGATTTAAGGATATATATATATATATTATATATATATATATATATATATATGTGTGTGTGTGTGTGTGTGTGTGATTGTATATATATATGTGTGTGTGGTGTGTGTGTAAATATGGATATACATATACATGCTCATACACGTACACATACACACACGAAATTTATATTATATATTATCTGCTAGATTAAGTATAGTGGAATATAAGATATTCAGTAGTCCTACCGTGAAATTTGCATATTCCACTATTCCTAATCTGCTGGAAATTATAGCCGTTATTAACAAAGAAATTCAATACTTTTAGAAATAGTAAATGTATGTTTAATTATTCAGGCGAGAAGTACTAACCAACGTCTGTTACAAATGATACATATCTATCCGGTAGACAAAAATATAGTGTATCTCTTCTTAGTAATTCCATTAACATCAATAGAATGAATAAAATCCTTTATTGCAACAAACTCAGTAGTACGTGCAACTGTAGGAGTCATGATAAATGCCCCGTAAATAACCAATGTCTGAGAAATAAGTTAATATGTACATTTTCCACTAAAACACCCAATAACGTCTGTTATTATATAGGCGTAACCCAACTGACGTCGACTTTGTCTTTCATACTTTCGGGGTCGATAAAGAAGAAAAATATAGACTACTTAATTTCGTAGTCAGTTTTAGGTTGTGCTCTTCAAAACAGAGGTAGGAGTAGTAGCTGTAATTTTTGCTCGGTAATTTTAATTTAATCAGTCAACATAATGAGTATCAATCCGTTTCTTACACTTATTTAATAAAACATTCCTAAAAATTCACAATAAAATTCCACATAGCTGACAAATTTATCTTGATTCAATCTATAATAATGCTAGTGTTCTTGATGACCTCATGACCTACCAGGGATCGAAGGGTTAACGGGTTTTTACAAAATCAAAGAAAGTGATCTGATATGTCCGTTATCTACAATGTCCATCCAGTGAAATATCTTGGATAGGGTGAATACACGCTTATAAATTTTTTACTAGAATATTCTGCAACCTATCATCTTTCAATATATTTATTGGAAATTCTCAAAATAAATCAAAGTAATTTTAACAGATCTGATGAAGTGGATTATTGTTTGTATTTATATAAATTGTATATGTTCAAACCAACGTGTAGATGGGTGACATGGTTCTAGTAGCTATCGAAACGATGAAACGATCGCAACCATTTAGTTGATGCATAACACCATCATCTTTTGTTTGTTTACATAATTCACTCGTTTTTCCCTGGTTTGTTTATGTATTTCATGTTATTTGCACCGTTGGTGATGTCCTTTACCCATATATGCATATATATATATATATATATATATATATATATATATATATATATATAGATATATATATATATATATGACTTATTATCTAATTGAACGCGATGCATCCATTTCCAAGTAAGTTTATCTTCACCTTTTTGATGCCACTCTCTACTCTATTCTGTTTTATTCGTCCGTCCTTCTATAATTCCTATTTTCTCCTCATCCTTCCTTCACCGTTTCCTATCTGTCTCTCTCTCTCCTCTTTCTCTTGTTCTCGTTGCTCACACGTGACCATTGCCCATCTTGCTTTTTCTCACGTGACCATCTTTCTTTTCCTGCCGGACGCTTAAACGAACAGATGTGTTTTTCTTTCTCTGTTCTATCCTTTCGCTTTTCAAAAAAATGGTTCTCCTAACGTTCACTAATTTCCTCTAATTCTAGTCTGTTTTCGTTCGGTTTCCTTGTATGTTTCCACTGTCATTTTTTTGTTCCCAACTTTGACCTTCCATAAATCCTAAAGTTTATTTTAGAATTTATGGGACCAACTATCTTTGAAGACTCATATTGTCGTTGAATGCTCGAAATGAGGAGTAGATAGACAGCCGACTACTGATAAAGGGTCTTTTCCCTGTGCTAACTTGTCCTGTTTTCCATTTTTTTCGTTGTTTACGTGTTTCACTCGTTTTCCCCCCTCTTGTTTACGTATTTGCACCGTTGGAGACGTCCTGTACCCATATATGTATGTGTATATATATATATATAATATATATATATATATATATATTATATATATATATATATATATATATATATATATATATATATATATATATATATATATGACTTATTATCTAATTGAACGCGATGCATCCATTTCCAAGTAAGTTTATCTTCACCTTTTTGATGCCACTCTCTACTCTATTCTGTTTTATTCGTCCGTCCTTCTATAATTCCTATTTTCTCCTCATCCTTCCTTCACCGTTTCCTATCTGTCTCTCTCTCTCCTCTTTCTCTTGTTCTCGTTGCTCACACGTGACCATTGCCCATCTTGCTTTTTCTCACGTGACCATCTTTCTTTTCCTGCCCGGACGCTTAAACGAACAGATGTGTTTTTCTTTCTCTGTTCTATCCTTTCGCTTTTCAAAAAAATGGTTCTCCTAACGTTCACTAATTTCCTCTAATTCTAGTCTGTTTTCGTTCGGTTTCCTTGTATGTTTCCACTGTCATTTTTTTGTTCCCAACTTTGACCTTCCATAAATCCTAAAGTTTATTTTAGAATTTATGGGACCAACTATCTTTGAAGACTCATATTGTCGTTGAATGCTCGAAATGAGGAGTAGATAGACAGCCGACTACTGATAAAGGGTCTTTTCCCTGTGCTAACTTGTCCTGTTTTCCATTTTTTTCGTTGTTTACGTGTTTCACTCGTTTTCCCCCCTCTTGTTTACGTATTGCACCGTTGGAGACGTCCTGTACCCATATATGTATGTGTATATATATATATATATTATATAATATATATATATATATATATATATATATATATATATATATATATGTATGTATATATAGGCGCTGGAGTGGCTGTGTGGTAAAAAGGTTGATTCCCAACCGCATGGTTCCGGGTTCAGTCCCACTGCGTGACACCTTCGGCAAGTGTCTTCTACTATAGCCACTGGCTGACCAAAGCCTTGTGAGTGGATTTGGTAGACGGAAACGGAAAGAAGCCTGTCGCATACACACACATATATATGTATTTGTGTGTCTATTTGTCCCCCTGCCATCGCTTGACAACCGATGTTGGTGTGTTTACGTCTCCGTAACTTAGCGGTTCAGTAAAAGAAACCGATAGAATAAGTACTAACCTTACAAAGAATAAGTTCTGGGGTCGTTTTGTTCGACTAGAGGCAGTGCTCTAGCATGGCCTCAGTCAAATGACTGAAACACATAAAAGAATAAAAGAATACAGAATGATACCCTTTAGTGAGCACATTGAGAAATGCGCAAAGCAACTACTACCACAATTTCTAATCTTTCCATTCTACCAATGTGCTATCGAAACACCAACACAAATTAGACTAAACAAGGAAACATTTTTCATTGAAAAATGCAAGCCCAAACTTAACCATTCCAACATACTTATACAGAGAAACTCAATCCAAAAGAAAGGCAAATAATTTTAAGCGATTATCTCCCTTACACCGGAAGAAATCACTTATTATCTAGATCACCGCTCAACGTAAACATAATGTTTTAAGAAATTTGAAAACCTGAACGCGAAACCGGTCATTTCTTCTATACTATGTCATTGTATGAAAAAAATCTATAACATTCTTCAGACATATTGACTCAAATATATATTTTTTTAACCTTTTAAAACAAGGCTTCTGTAGTTTTTTCCCTTTTTACTATTTTCTCTCTCTCTCTCTCTCCTCTCTCTCTCTCTCTATATATATATATATATATATATATATATTATATATATATATATATAATATATATATATATATATATATGGGTGTGTTTGTACGTAAACTAATACGAGCCAAATACTGAAATCGATGTTTTAATTACTTCTTCGCGACACGGCGTTGACTGGACTTTGGTAAATAAGAAATTTTTGGCTAAATAGCTTGCGTTTAAGTTTAGTAATGTTGGCTGTGTTGTCAGAGCTAGAGCTTATGTGCTAAAACAAAAGAGAACAAAAGCCCCTCGACGGACACGAGAGGCAGAGATGCGATGAGACAATAAAATCATAATTTGGACTACGAGGTGCCAGGATGGGCGCATACTTCTCAGTTTCAGGCAGATGTGTGCGTTGCTGGAGCAACACTTTAGTCGATTGTTCGGAGTAAGGAATAGCTAAGAAACGGTTATGAAAACGTTTATGCTGCCTACACGACGGTCTACCACGGCTCTCACCAGAATATGTTAAGAACTCTGCAAAGCTAATAACTAAGTGAAAAAATGTTACGCAAGAGAAAAAGCTACCAGTTTGGATAGTCTGCTCTATCAGTTGTTTGACTACCTCTTTGAAGACGAGAAAATTTTAAAGTTCTGTGATCCGGCGCACGCTAATGCTGCTAGAAAAGGATGCTAATAAAGCAAATTTGTGGCCCATGACCCTGCTAAATGTTGAGTTAAGATTTTTGCTAAGGTGTGAACAAAAAGGATAGCGCTTGTCGTTGGCAGTTTGGTCGAGTAAGCACAAACAGGCGCGATCCCCAACTGATTCATCTACGACAGCACCATCCCCCCATCCGATATATCATAGGGGAAGCAATTATCAAATATAGCGTTGGTGGAGCTCTGACCAATTTTGATCAGGCGAAAGCTTTCGACAGAGACGACCGTCGTTACTTAGCAGCTATTTTCGGACTCGTTTTCAGAAGCTTGATTGTAGCAATGCACAGTGGAACTTGGTCGGTGGTCAAAGTGAACGATCATCTCGCGGAACCGTTTTATATCGCGCGCTCGGTCCGACAAGGATATCCTTTTTTTGCTTCTTATACACGTATTGGGTTTCGAGTAATACTGCAGGAGTTAGCACTCTTGAAGAGCATCTCTTTTGAACTGGGGAGCGAGAAGGATGGTCAGCATACACTGACAGATTCATTGTCATGATGTCAGATACCACGGATATGAAAGTAGTCGGCTCAATTCTAAAAGAATTCGAAACAATGAAAGGAGAAAAGATGAATCCAGGAAAAGTTGGTGGGCTTGTAGCACGGCATCTGGAGAGGCAAGGCCACACCCGCCGAACATCAAAGTAGGTTGATGGGCAGATGAATTGGTTGAACTTCTCGGGGTCTGGTTTAGTCTGGAAACCCAGGTGGACAGAAACTGAAATGAGGTTACGAACAGGATGGTCATCTCTGATAGGCCGAGTAGCAGCAGTGAATACTTAATCAACTCTGTCATGTCTATTGCCTGATCGTTGTGCGTTGGCTCAGTTCCGTTTCCCCCAAATTGGAGCTTCTGTTTTTCCGCATCCTGTGGAAGGTACACGTTTCTTTGGGCAGGCGGTCCATCTGTCAGCAACGTTCTTTGGAGGACTTTCGGGCTGGAGACTATTGTAGACAACTTCCAGAAATCACTAGCCTGTCACTACCCGTTCAAGATAAACTGTATAGGTACGGAATTATTAGCAGGTGGATCTGTTCGAGATGCGCGCAAAGCGACGAGATTGTGCTGCATACACTTGTGCAGTATCTTAACATTTCTAATTTGTGGAGTTATGTCGAAGAGCACTTGTTACGTCTAGGACGAAACCTGCACCACACGAGTCCATCGTGTGGGTCGACGAACCACCCATCTTTAACAAGGCGGGGATGGTGGTGTTCCTCTGTCTAGTTGCTATGGTGAAAGACGTATGAGGCTGAAAGTATTAGGACAGGCACCTTCCTCTTTGGTCAAGCCCTCATTGACTTTTTCAAGTTCCACATGGAAAGAAAATTAAGAGTGAAGAGGGAAAAACTCTCACTCGATGAATTTATTAAAAGGTTGATGGCTGTGGCTAAATGGTTTCGCTGAATGTGCATGTAATATTTGATCACCATGGATGCCAGCGTTCGCCCAGTAAAGGTTTGGCAAGGGCTTGTTTCCTTGGCACTCAAGTGATCCTGAAGCTGTGAGGTTCCTTGATTAGCCCCTGTTAGTGGCTCTCCTGTATCAGGAGGACTGCATCATCCATATGTTTACATATTTTGTATACTATGTGTACTTTTTATCTCTTCTATCGCTTCTCTTCCTCTTTTCCCCTCATTTTTATATATTCGTCCACCTCCGCCCGAATTGTAAACTGTACTTGTGTGTCCTTTATTTAATACCACCGTGGTAAATAAAAGAAATCCTTCGAGTCATCATCATCATCATCATCATCATCATCATTATTGAATGAGAGAGCAGCACACGCAATCGAAATGAGGCTGGGTTACAAATATACGAAGCCCAACATGACTACCAGTCTGATAAGTGTACACCAGGCACATGCATCACAACCATATATGCGAAACATGTGACCTCATATTGAAATAACCGGCGCATGACATTGCAAGTGGTGCCCAGTTAGAACTTTCTAGCTAGCCCATCCCACTTAATTATTTCAATACTACTTCTACTACTACTACTACTACTACTACTACTACTAATAATAATAATAATAATAATAATAATAATGATAATGATGATGATGATGATAACAGCAACAACAACAATAACAATAATAATAATAATAATGATGATGATGATTTATTAATTATTAGCGAATGTCAACGAAGAGAATATACATATGCGTGTATAGAGATGAGAGAGTGAGAGAGAAAGATATATATATATATATATCTATATATATATATATATATATATATATATATATATATATATATATATATATATATATATATGTATATATATATATATATATGGAGAGAGAGAGAGAGAGAGAGAGAGAGAGATAGAGAGAGAGAGAGAGAGAGAGAGAGATTGAGAGTGTGTATATATGTGTGTGTGTGCGTATGAGTGTGTGTGTGTGTGTACGCGCGCGCGAAGAGGAGAGTGTGTGTGTGCGTGTGTGTATGTGTGTATGTGTGTGCATACGGCGTGGATAGGATAAAAGAGAGGCACTTCTAGAAACTAGCGTAAGAGCCTCACCTCATAGCTCGATGTCCGGCTAGCATCTCTTATTTTCATTCGTAGTTAAGTTAAAAGAGGATACTATCGATTTGGTAGTATGAACGATGAGGTGCTTTTATCTACTTCTTAATCATCGGTACTTTCCTTGTCTCATTCTAATTGAGCAGAAAGATAGGGCGAAGTATATTGTACTTCAGAGGAAGTCAGCTAACAGGATGTTAGGAAGGGGGAAAGAAATTGGTTTAGTCTGCTAGCCGAGAATTACCAATCAGTCGCTATGGTCGAAGCACCTCCCACGCACTTAAACGATTACGGACGCACGCTCGCGTGCCTGCGCGCGCGCACACACACACACACACACCACACACACACACACACACACACACTACACACACACATACACACACACAGGTAAAGGCACTTACATGCGCACACATATACGCATACGCACTTGTAAATAAAGCTGTATATGTATGTATAAATAGTTTTAGTTGTGATGGCTAAAACAAACTAAAGAATTAACGGAAACAAATACACGCTCACACATGCACACACACATACACACATACAGACACATGGACGCATATATACACATTTGACAAGTGTTATATAAGAAACTGGAAGCTTCTGCGTAA
The DNA here is from genome assembly GCF_006345805.1 of Octopus sinensis. Classification (NCBI taxonomy): domain Eukaryota; kingdom Metazoa; phylum Mollusca; class Cephalopoda; order Octopoda; family Octopodidae; genus Octopus; species Octopus sinensis. The sequence goes on along the minus strand of NC_042998.1, from coordinate 107,001,294 downwards.
TGTTTGCTGTGTTTATATACACATATGTAGAGACTAAATTAGATAAACAGATAGATATGTTTCTTTATTAGCCACACAGGGCTGCACACAGATAGAACAAATTACAAAGTAGAGCTTTTCTTTTGGGGGTAAAAAAAGGAGAGTGGTGGTTTTCGATCAAAAGGGATCGTAAAAGGAAAGAAAAAGGACCAAAAAAAAAAGGGGGGGGTAAAAAAAGGGGGAGAGAAAAAAAATGAATAATAGGGATCGTTATCACAGAAATGTCAATATGAAGTGTAAAGGGGAGGACAGGTGAGGTTTACCCGTGGAAAGAAAAGCCTACGGAAAAGACCACGGTAACCTCGGTCAATGAAGTCACATGTTATATTTCTTTTTTTTTTTTTTGCAAATAAGCAACTCTCTGTATTAATTTTTATGGTTCATAGAATCATAGTCAAGGTGGCTTCGTCATTCATACGTGCCATCCTTGCTACATTCACCCATCTTTTTTTAAAACATTCACTAGACAAAACTTGCCTCTCTACTCTCACTTTCCTCTTCAAGTGATACTTGAAGAAGTTGATGAGAGATTGACCAGAGAGGAAAGTGTTTGTCTCTAATCCTTTCAGGCGCGTCCACCAGATACATTCTTTCGCCATAGCCACAAGTATGATAAAAATAGCTCTTCCTTCCCGTTTGAAGGAAGGAGGCGTGACGATATTAACGATAGACTCGGCTGATAAACCGACACGTCCCACACGTGACAGCAGTCGTTCGACATAAGCCCACAGGTCGGAAATTGCTGGACACTGCACGATTGCGTGCAGAACGGTTTCGTCGCTCTGACCGCATCTCGGGCAGGTCGGCCCCGTGTTTCTCGAGCCATGCCTATAGAGCTTATCCCGAACGGGTAGCGCTTCTCGGTAGCACCGCCAGGCCAGGGATCTCTGGAAGTTGTCCATAGGTCCCGGGCCGAAAGTCGTTTGAAACAGGCGGGTCAGGTATTCCTCGTCGACGCCCAGGTTTGCCCCGAGCTCGTCGTCGTACCTCCCCTCCACTAATCCCCTATAGAATGCTTTGGTTGTGTTGAAGTCACTCAAGGTCGACCCGGGACGGCAGAGTTGCTTGAGAGCAACGCGACACTCGCGGTGCCAATCGCCCTTCCTCGGCCTCTTTTTGATCCACGCTTGTAGTTCGGTCATGGAGACGAGTTGCGGGAATGCGTGCCTCACAAACGGCGACCACACCTGTTCACCGTCGTCTACATAGAGCCGGAGATGTCGCAATCTCAGCGCGTGTCTGCGCATCATCAACCACGGCATGCCCAGCCCTCCTTTTAACGGGTGTTGACAGCAAATGGATCGCCTGACCATCGGGACGCATCCTTTCCACATGAAGCGGAAGAGGATGCGTTCTAGTTTGGTGATGGTAGGGTCGGGACAAGGTACGACGGTCAGGCGGTAGTAGATGATGGACGCGATGTACGCGTTCACCACCCCCGCCCGACCTTTTAGGGACAGTTTCCTCTCGGCCCATTGCTGGGCGAGAGTGACCACCCTACTCGTTATCTCGTTCCAGTTCTTCTCCATTTGGAGGTCCGGACCGAACCAGACCCCGAGCAACTCAACCGGGCCGTCTGTCCAGCGTCCCACGACGGAGGTACTGGTGGCCGGCATGGGCTTGCTTCTCCAGGTGCCGAGCCAAGCCCACTGACTTTTCCGGTTGATTTTTGCTCCTGTCACCGCTTCGTAGTCTTTCATTGTCTCGCCGACCCGCTCGATGTGCTCGTGGCTTGACACTATGACGGTGACGTCGTCCGCGTATGCAGACACGCTGGTCCCGCATCCCAATTCTCGCGGGATGCCCCTTAGAGTCGCCAGCTTCCGCAGTAGTGGCTCAAGAGTCAATACGTATAGAAGCGCCGAGAGGGGGCATCCCTGACGGACCGAACGTGCAATGTCGAAAGGTCTCGATAGATGTCCATTTACGCGAATTACCGAACGGATGCCTCTGTACAAGGCAGCTATCCAGCCGCGGAAGACGGGACCGAAACCAGCCGCTCTCAGGACTGCCTCTAAGTATCGATGGTCTACCCTATCAAAGGCTTTCGATTGATCCAAGTTGATCAGGGCCCCACCCATGCCAGGTTCGTTAACTACCCTGTCTATGATGTAGCGCATCAGATGGAGGTTGTCATGGATGCTCCCGCCCGGCACGGCGCACGTTTGTGCGTTGTCGACCAGTTTCTCGATGACAAGCGCCAACCTCTTGGCTAACACCTTTGTCAAAATTTTCAGGTCTGCATTGAGCAGCGTGATTGGTCTAAAGTTATCTATAATGTTTCCCTTGTTTGGATCTTTCTTTAGCAGAGTTACAGCTCCTCGACTCACAAACCGGGTATGCTCCCGTTTTGCTGCCAGTTGCAGTATACCGCTGCCAAGACGTCTCCAAACAAGTCTGGCATACAATTGTAAAACTCGTAGGGTAGACCATCCAAACCCGGTGATTTGTCCCTCGAGCATTCTGCTATCGCTTCCTGCACTTCCGCCGCCGTGATGGCACCTTCGCAGCACCCTGCCTTTCTTGTCGAGAGTCGTGGCAGGCTATGTAGGTAGGCACTGAAGTCCACCCTACGTTCTTGCCCTCCACTCGTCGGGCAAAATGCTGCTGAAAGGCCTCACACATTTTACTTGGCTCGAGCAATTCGCGCCCCTGGTCATCTACCAGTGACCGAATGGTGGCTTTGTTGCCCTGTTGCGCCTCTGCCACCCGGGCCTCTCTCGCGGCTCCAACACCTTCGTTCCTTAGAGCACGCATCCTAGCTCTGACAGCACATCCTTCGTGTTTGCTGATGGTAGGGTCGGGACAAGGCGGTCAGGCGGTAGTAGATGACGGACGCGATGTACGTGTTCGACACCTCTGCCCGACCTTTTAGCTACAGCTTCCTCTCGGCCCATTTCCGGGTGAGAGTGATCCCCCTACTCGTTATCTTGTTCCAGTTATTCTCCGTTTGGAGGTTTGGACTAAACCATACCTCAAGTAACTCGACCGGACCGTCGGTCCAGCGTCCCACGACGGAGGTGCTGCTGGACGGCATGGGCTTGCTTCTCCAGGTGCCGAGTCGCAAGCCCACTGACTTTTCTCAGTTGATTTTCGCTCCTGTTATCGCTTCGTAGTCTTTCAGTGTCTCACTGACCAGCTTGATGTGCTTCTGGCTAGACCCTATGACGGTGACGTCGTCCGCGTATGCGGACACACTCGTCCCGCATCCCAATTCGCAGCGTCAGTTCTCGAGCCACTACAGCTTCCGCAGTAGTAGCTCGAGAGTCAATACGTACAGAAGCGACGAGAGAAGGCATCCCTGACAGACCGAACGTGCAATATCGAAAGGTCTCGATAGATGTCCATTCACGCGAATTACCGAGCGAATGCCTCTGTACTAGGCAGCTATCCAACCGCGGAAGACAAGACCGAGACCAGCCGCTATGAGGCCCGGCACGGCGCACGTTTGCGCCTTGTCGACCTTTCGATGACAAGCGCCAACACCTTGGCCTAAATTTTCAAGTCTGCCTAAAGTTATCTATTACGTCCCCCTTGTTTGGGTCTTTCTTCAGCAGCGTTACGGCTCCTTGGCTCACAAAACCGGGGACGCTCCCGTTTTGCTGCCACTGGCAGTACACTGCTGCCAAAACGTCTCTAAACAAGTCTGGCATACTACTGTAAAGCTCGTAGAGTAGACCATCCAAACCCGGTGACTTGTCCCTCGGGCATTCTTCCATCGCGTCCCGCACTTCCGCCCCCGTGATGGCACCTTCGCAGCACTCTGCCTCTCTTGTCGGGAGGCGTGGAAGACTGTGCATGTAGGCACTGAAGTCCACCTTGCATTCTTGCTCACCATTCGTCCCGAACAGTCGGGCAAAATGCTGTTGAAAGGCCTCACACATTTTACTTGGCTCCTGTAATTCGCGCACCTGCTCATCTACCAGAGACTGAATGGTGGCTTTGTTGCTCTGTTGCGCCTCCGCCAGCCGGGCCTCGCGCAGCTCCAACACCTTCGTTCTTTAGAGCGCGCCTCTACATGCTTGTTCATAGGTTTTTTCATCATGCCCAATTCTCCAATTATTTTACCCTCATACCTCACTATCATCATCACCATCACCATCACCATGATTATTATTATTATTATTATTATTATTATTATTATTTAGTCTACTATGACAGCAATGAACGTTGAACTAACACTGCGTAATGATCGTTTCTAAAGCAACAAGGATGAAGAGGAAGGAAAGGGTTGAAACAGTAGTTATCAGTAATGATGAAAACATCCACAACAATAAGAACGACGACGACTACGGCAATATGGATAACAACACCAGCAGCAACATATTGCGGAGAAGAATGAACAGTTACAGTAAACGACTCCACAAAGAGGATGGGTCTCTAAACAACTGATGATGACAACATATGTTAGCAGATTAAATAATTATTATTGCATCAGGATCTTTCTCTGGACTACATGATATACACGTGAGTATAAACACACAAAAGGTCAACTCTGGCATTAAGAGAATGCGTGAGCATATGTGTGTGCGCGTGCGTGTGTAGGTGGGTGTTAGTGTGTGTGTGAGAAAGAGAGTGTGTGTGTACATACATAAGCATGCATATATATTCAAACACACGCATATATGCATACATACATGTATATGAATGTATATCAATATGTGTGTATCTGAGTGAGTGTGTAGAGTTGAGCTGGTGAAGACGTGTGGTTTAGTGGTTAGGGCATTCGGCTCAAGATCGTTGGGTCGTGTGTTCGATTCCTGGGGACATTTTGTGTCCTTGAGCAAGACACTTTCTCGTTACTCTAGTCCACTCAACTGGTAAAAAATGAATTGTACCTGTAATTTAAGAGGCCAGCATTGTTATATTCTGTGTCACGCTAAATCTCCCTGAGAACTACGTTAAGTGTACACGTGATTGCGGAGTGCTTTTTCACGAGCAGTTTCATCGGTTTATCGAGCCACATTCGAGCTAGTGTGTTGTGTGTTTGTACGTGTGTGTGTGTATGTGTGTGTGTGCGTGTGTGTGCGTGCGTATCTATGAGTGTCTGTATTGGTATATTTGTGAATTGGCATATTTACTCAAATATGCAGTTGCCCAGTTATTTCTCCTACAAATGTTTTCGTTTCTGCGGGAAGGACCGTTTCAACGAAGTCGCGTATTGTCATTGCCTTCGAACGCGGAGTAGATGAAACAGGGACAACTGAAGAAGTGGAATACTTTTTTATGTTGCATGTCTCGTTCCTCTGTTTGTTTTTTTCGTTGTTCGAAAAAAGTTCGTTATCTATGTTTTTGTTTTTATGTTTTCGTTTCTCATTGTGTTTTTTGATGTCCTGTACCCATATATGCTTTTATATATACATATATATGTAGGCATGCACATATATGTATGTATATATGCATATATTTATATATTATATATATTATTATATGATCGAACGCTACGCATCCTTTTCCAAGTAAGTTTTAACTTAATAATTACGATGCGCAGTCTTCTATCTTTACTATCTCTTCTCTGTCTATCTCTCTCCCTCTCTTGTTCTTCAGCCTTTCTGGTTTTCTCTCCGACCCCTCCCTATTCTTCTCCTCTCCTCTTCCCCGTTCCTTCTCTCTCACTCCTCCTCGACTCTCTCGTCACTGACACGTGACGAAAGAGAATCTATCTTTCTGCCCTCTACCTTCGTAAAGACAAAACGTGCTTATACTGTCTTCTTCATAAGCTCGTCTTCCTAGCGTTCATAATTTTTCTATCGTCTTGGCTTAACAACCCCCACCGTTTGTTTTTACTGTTATGTTCTCACTGTCTTGCTCTTGTTACCACTTTCACCCTCCTCAAAAAATCCCAAATTTTATTTAATTTGCTTTGCGGGAAGGACTGTTTCACAGTCGCGTATTGTCCTTGCCTTCGGACGCGGAGTAGATGAAACAGGGACAACTGGAGAAGGGGAATATTCTTTACGTTGTATGTCTCGTTTCTCTGTTTGTTTTTTTCGTTGTTCGAAAAAAGTTCGTTTTCTATGTTTTTGTTTTTATGTTTTCGTTTCTCATTGTGTTCAACGTTTTTTTGGTATCCTGTACCCATATATGCATGTATATACACATATATATGTAAGTACATATATGTATGTATGTGTGTATGCATGTATGTATGTATGTATGTATGTATGTATGTATGTATGTATGTATATTTATCTTTATATCTTTTACTTGCCTTAGTCATTAAACTGCGGCCATACCGGAGCATTGCTTTGAAGTATTTTAGTCAAAATGTATTAATTCCAGTATTTATTTTATTGAACTCTTTGCCGAACCGCTAGGTAAATGGGACGTATTCAAACCATCACGGGTTGTCAAGCAGTGTGGGAGACATACGCAGGCACAAAGACACACACACACACACATACACACACACACACACACACACACACACACACACACATAGATACGCACACATACAAATATATTTATATATACGGTGGGCTTCTCTCAGTTACCGTCTACTAAATCCCCTCACAAAGCTATTGTCGGCCTGGGGCCATAATAGAAGACACCTACCCAAGGTGTCAAGCTGTGAGAATGAACGCGGCACCATGTTGTTGAGAAGCAAACGTTTTACGACAGTCACTCCTGCGCCTAGGTATGTATATATACATGCCTACACACACACACAGTTATTCCCTTGCATCGTCCTGTGATGCACTAGGATACATCGTCAGTGATGGTTGCTAGGGTCATTAGGTGTTCCTGATTTTTCAACAGACATCCCCCCCAGGCAACGAAACCAATGTCGATCAAACCTCATTTTATGTCCATATATATTACACACACACGAGCGCGCGCACACCCGTACACACACACACTCACACACGTACACACATATATGAATATATTGGTACAAAGACAGACATTTAGATAGACAGGAAGATATAAACTGACAGATAATTACAGATATATATATATATATATACAGAGAGAGAGAAAGAGGAAAGTAAATATGAACAAATATACAAGTACACTCACTAAGACAGACATATGCAAAACATGCTGATATACGTACATACATACATACATACATACATACATACACACACACACACACCACACACACACACACACACACACACACACACACATATATATATATATATATATATATGTATATGTATGTATATATGTATGTATATATATATGTATATATATATATATACATATACACACACATATGTATACATTTAGGTATATAGTCATATACATTCATGCATGCATACATTGTAACACCTTTTCAGAATGTTATACATCAGCAGGTTTTCTAAACACAAAACTCATGTTCGTTATAGGCAAGTAAACATGCAAATATATATTTGTATACTATGAGTAAACACACTTATAAATAATTACACATTCATATACAAATATACAAAACTATGTAAACGTGTGCATGATTAAATACACATGCAACAATCCCGATCGATTTCACTCTGTCTATCATGATACCGACCGAGCACACCGGCACTGCCAGCTCGCCAGGCAGACAGAGAGGCATACAGGCAGGCAGACAGGCATGCAGCAGGCAAGCTGGCAGGCAGGCAGGCAGACAGCTAGGCAATGCAGTGGCAGGCGGTCAGTCGGTTTTAAAAGACACTGTTATCATTCTACTTCACTATTTACGGTATTGGCCAATATTTCGATGACGTTTTATTGTTTGAACCTGGTAGTGGACTACAAGCAGGATGAATGCAAACTTTGAGGTTTGGCCGGAAACGTTGTTCTCGTGTAAATGAACTGGAAGGCTTGTGATGTTTCCTGGATAATTATTCCCTTTATATGTTATGAGTACTACGTTCAGTTTATATGCACCTATATTTACATGTATATATTTGAATGTTTTTTTAATACATGCACACATACGTACATATATATACATATACATGTGTTTATGCGCATGTGCATATATATATATATATATATATATATATAAACATGCGTGCATATGTATGTGTATGTATATGTATATGTATATGTATATGTGTATGTGTATGTGTATGTATGTGTGTGTGTCATTGTTCAGTTTTATTTCAAGATTTCCTGCCAATAGAGAAAGAACCGATTTTTTATACCTAGTTCCAAGGCTCCTTCATTGGAATTTCAACATCAACAACAGGATATTTTTGTATGTATGTATGTATGTATGTATGTATGTATGTATGTATGTATGTATGTATGTATGTATGTATTTATGTATATATGTATATGTGCACATTTGTATGTTTTGTTTTATGTATGTATTCTCATGCCGGCCAGTATCCAAGCACATATTTCCTTTCATGTGGACAGAATCCGGCTTTTGTGAAAGGGGTATGATCCTAGATGAATTTCCCTCTGAACTTCTCTCACAGGTGCTTTTGTTCATGTTTCCACAACACCCACAAACTAGATGTGACACTTCCTGACGTCCAGTAACAAAGATCCATCGCTATGCTTTTCATAGCAGATCTGATGAGCCCCGGGACTGGATTCAGTAAAATCGGCTGAAATGAATCTATAATACCATATTATATAAATCGCTAGCATATTTACTATTTTGACAAGTATAGGAGTTCCTGTTTTTTTTTTTCGAGTTATAAATTCTTAAAAAACAATGAATATGTATATGCATATGCACATATGAATATGTATAAGTACACCCACGCACACACACACACACATACACAGGTGTACAATATGTATATGTACATATACATATACATATTATACACATGTGTATAATATGTATATGTGTATATATATATATATAATATATATATATATATATATATATATACACATACATATATGTATGTATGTAATATATAGTGAGAAAGGGGACGGAGAGAGAGAGAGAGAGAGATAGATAGATAGATTGAGAGAGAGAGAGAGAGAGAGAGAAGAGAGAGAGAGAGAGAGAGGAGAGAGAGAGAGAGAGAGAGAGAGAGAGAGAGAGAGAGAGAGTTAGATTATGCTTTGATACATAATCTAACGGTCTGAAGCGTCATCAAACAGCAAGATGTAGAAAAATGTCACCGTAATTGTTTAAGAAATATTTTCCCATGGATCTGTTTCATGCTTATTTATAGAATGTACGCTATACCTTTATAATGTATAGTGTATATATATATATATATATATATATATATATATATATACACTCATAAATATGTCTCTCTCTATATATATATATATGCACACATATATATACATACATATACTTATATATATATATATATATATATATATATAATATATATATATATATATACATATAATTATATGTATATACTGGTGTGTATGAATTTAGACATGTGAGCATGTGTGTAGTATGTTAGTCCGTGCACAGTAGGAGGAATCTTGCCAACAGCACATGAAAGCTGTGCTAAGGTCTTAGCTATGATGGGCACATGTATTTGAAGTTCTGTGTGAAATATTTTTGGCTGACAATCATAGACACGAATAGAAGCAGCGGCTTTACAAGCACACTGATATTAATGGTTGTTTGTAATAATGTATATGATATAATGATACTTAAGATTAAGACCCCGTTTGGAGGTTGAATTATTCACATGAAATATTAATAATGTTTGCCTCTCCCAGTTAATCTAAACGGTTCTGTTTAAAATATATTACATTATAACTACATAGACGTGACAAATAAAGATAGCGCTCTGCAATAGTTCCTAAGCAGTGTGCGGTGCCATACATGTGTACCGCAAAAAATAAGCGACGTGCATGGCTGTAACAATATATTATATTGGCTGTGACAAATATGAACAGGTGTTTTGAATTTAAAATATTGATAACAATGCTTCATTTATCGAATGAGTAAGTGAACAATATCATATAGATTAAATATGTAATATATTACATATTAATTTTATATCATATATTTGTTTCAATCATTGGATTGCAGGAATATTGGGGCACCTTCTAAAAGGGTTTAGTCGAACAAATGGAATCCATTACTTATTTTTAAGTCTGTATTTACTCTATCGGTATCTTTTGCCTAGCCGCTAAGTTAGAACAAACCAACACTGGTTATCGACCGGTGGGTGGGGAAGAACACATGCCGACACATATATGTACGATGGGCTTTCACACAATTTCCGTCCACCAAATTCACTCACAAGGCATTGGTTAGCCCAGACATATAGTAGAAGTCACTTGCCCATAGTGCTACGCAGTGGGACTGAACCAGAAACCAAGTGGTTATAAAATTTGCTATATAACCACACTGGCATGTTTATTAAATTAAAATTTAAGTATCTCGGTTTTCGAACAACTCTGACTACGAATAAATCGTGCTTTATCTCATGTCTTTCTCATATTCATTTAATACAGTAGTACCTCGGTTTACGAACGCCTCTGATCACGAATAAATCGTGCCTTCTATCTATCTATCTATCTATCTATCTATCTATCTATCTATCTATCTATCTATCTATCTATCTATCTATCTATCTATCTATCTATCTATCTGTCTGTCTGTCTATCTATCTATCTATCTATCTATCTATCTATCTATCTATCTATCTATCTATCTATCTATCTATCTATCTATCTATCTACGTATGTGGGAAATTCTGTCTGTGGGTGTGTCTGTGGAGTTGTTAGCTAACTCCTCCTACATCGTTTTATCGATTTTCATGAAACTTGACACGTGAGTAGAACTCATGTCTGGAAAACTCATGGCATACTCAGATTGTTGACAAAAAAGAAATCGATAATGGGGCCCCTGGAAGGGATCCTTATATATAACCAATATATTTCATTTTACCATCCAACAGAAATAACCCACTCGCCCCTGGAAGGGATTCTCATATATAGCCAAGAGAAATAACCCATTCATTTTCCTAAAGTGTTTGGTATAAATCAAATTGAGTACGCTTATTTCTTAGTATTTAAACTGTTAGAGTTATTTTCGCCATTTATCCAGTACAACCCTGAAACAAGTAAATAGTGTTTTCCTAAACAATAGATCCACTTATTTCGATTAGTGACTTATTCACGAATATACCAACAGTAGCGCCGCTGAGGGTAATATTATCTGGGAACGCACAAAAGCCTTTTTCAGAGTTATTTACTCTGAATTGTTATTATCTCATATCTGATTAGCCTGTTATTATATAATATGCTTCACGATACTAGTATATATACCTTAGTATTTCCTCCTAAGTTCTATATACTCTGGGAACGCATTAAGGTTTTTTTCGGGGCTACTTTATTTGAATTCTTACTATCGGGTAACTAATTTCATGTTATTACATAATTGACTTCATAATTTGGGTACTCATAACTTATTGAGAAGTAAAAAACAAGATCCTGTGTAAGACAGTTCGGTATTCTCTGTAAATGCACTAAAACCGTTTTAAGGGCTACATACTTTGTATTGTTGTTATCGGATTAGCGAAACAGTTATGAGAACGGAATCAAGGGATAAACCCCGCTTTCCAGGAGTTAACGAGTACGTCAGCTAGTATATATATATATATTTATATAGCACGATTTATTCGTGATGAGAGTTGCTCGAAAACCGAGGTACTACTGTGTAGTATAATTTAAAGCTAAAAATATAAATATAAAAATAAAAAAAACTTATTAAAAAATTTTTTTTACTATATGTTTCAATTATGAGGCCAAATGTTAGGGCTTATGTGATCTTGAAAATTTTCAGCCATCCATTCCCAGAGCCATGTGTGATAGTGCAGAGTCTTAGTGAAACGCATATATGGCCTTCCATTGCATACACTGTCTATACAGGGTTTAACAATTATTTCGAGGACATCAATGTAGGCGGCAGAGTTAACTCTAACACTTTGTGGAAAGAAGTTAGGAGGCATCACATGTACTTCATTGTTGATAACCCCTAAAACCATAACAGTTGCAGGAAATTTTGCATGCATAACACTTAAAATTTCAGCAGGGTCTGCACATAACCATCCGCCATTTCTTCTGTTAACTTTTTGATCTTGGTCAAAGTTTTTCTCGTTTGAGAAAAACCAAATCAAATCTTCTGATGGATTTTTCAGTTTAAGAGCCTTTTAGATCTGATGTAGTTATTTTCTTTTGTGCTTTTTCTGACTAATTGACCTTTCTTTACCATATAAGACTTACATTATGTCTTCGTGAACCACATTTCTGACTTCCTTCTGACATATGGAGACCTTTTTCAATTGACTGCATGGACTTTCTGGAATTGTAATCAATAGTCTGTTGAACTTGCTGGATAAATTCAGGTGTTCTGATGATTTCAGAGCGTTTAGAGTGCTTTTTATGCACCCTAAACGTTTCCATCTCCAATCTCTAGCCCCTTAAAACTTTGTAGACGAAAGATCTGGCAACTTTTAAAAATCGAGATATTTCTAAATCGCTATGCTCAGCCTTTATAACCACAATAGCAACATGCTTCTTCAATTCATGAGTGAGCTGATGGTGTACCATTATTATTTTCTGAAATAAAGATTATACAGAGTAAGCAAAAAATGCAGCAACGACCCAAAAAGGTATGTCCTCAAATACCTAACGCACCCTGTATATTATTGCTAGCTGAATAGTCCGTCGATGCCGAACAATTTTTACAATAGAGTGTCTTATATAAATTTTTGTTTATTCCATGTCAGACGATGCCTTTCGCGTCAGATAGGCCTTTTGATGAGGACAGATTTGTGCAATTTTTCGCAAATAAACGTCGTTGAGGATTCTTTTCCTTTATATTATTTACATGTGTGTTCGACCGTTTCACATGACTTTATTCATTAAAACTTATTAAACTTCAAAAGTTCTTACAAGTTTGGTTGTTGTTGTAATGCTTTACTTTCGCTTAATAAAAAATCCTCTTCGTAATGATTTTTGCTTTTATTTTGTAATAGACAGCTCTCATATAGAAAATGCCAGCTTCCAAATCCTGTTTTTTGATTAGGTAAAATTAATTAAACTTTAAACATCAGTAATATTTTTCTGCAATTTTTCTGGAACAAATAAATAACAAAATCGGATTTGCGTGGACAATTATTTCAATATACCAAATTTTAAAATTTTGACGTAATTTTAAAATTTCACAATATGTAACATCATCAGGGAAAACCCTACAAAAGTAGAGAGGCAGACAGTTATAGGACGTGACACACGCACACGTCCACACACATACACACACACACATTTACAATCATATACACAGGTAATCACGAGTTTAAAATGGTGTGTAGTAGACATATGTATGTACGTATGTATGTATATATATGTATGTGTGTGTGTATATGTGTGTAAGTATTTCTTTGCGATGGACAGCAGAAAAGCCACCTATGCCTTCTCTCCTTAAAGCTACGTATTCCTCACACCCACCTTTCTTTAATTTTCTCAGCGTTTTAAAAGTTAGTTATGTGTATGTGTATGTGTGTGTGAGTGTGTGTATGTAGTGTGTGTGTATACATGTATGCATGTATGTATACAGCGTTGCGTGTATATCCGTGAACGACAGCTGTATGAACGTTAACATCCTACTGCCACTCCATATTTGTCAGTTACACAACGCTATACTCCTTCTCTGATATCATCCACACTCACTATGCCATTACATTTCCCTCACACTAATACTCTTTGTACCCTTTTTATTTTGTCAAATAATAGCCCCCTTCCTAGGAGGCCCATTATAGATTTTTATAGACTAGCCTATAATTGAACTGGATGTTAGTTTAACACGTATACAAAGTTTCGTCAAGATCAGTTCATTGGTGTAGGCAGCAAGATGGTAACAGACAGAAATTGCTATTTATTGTTTAAGTCAGCGAGCTGGTAAAATTGTTAGTACGCCGGGAAAAATGCTTAGGTTCTAAGTTCAAATTCTGCCGAGGGTCCAGGTATAACTTCTATGCTTTTGTTAATATGTTTTTTTATCATGCCCAGTGCTCCATTTATACTGGTATATTTCCCCCCTTCGCTCCCCACATCTTGAATACTTCAATTTCGAGGCCTTTGTGCTTTCACAATTTCTCCACTTCTTTTTGGGTAATATTTTAGTCATAGTTGACTGTAATGTCTATTAGTAAGCAAGTGTTTTTTTGTTCCAGTCCTTGATTATTATGTCCGGGTGATTAGCTTTTATTTCTTAGTCAGTTTGAAAAGGCATATCCCAGATGATTATAGCCTGGTGGTTGTCATGTATCTTGTTTGGCACATGCTTATACAACTTTTTGTCAGTTTTTATGTCGCAGTGTTGGCATATTGTCCAGTGGAATTAACTACTTACTCGATAATGTCTGTATATATATTCAGATATGGCAAGGGTTGGACAGCCAGAAACGATGTGGTAAATTGTTTCATTGTGTCGGGTTTACATTCTGCATTTGGTGCTATGTCTGTTTTCATTATTTTGCTTTAATAGTTGATTGTGGTCAGGCATTAGCCTTGTTCAGCGAGAATTAGTTCTTCCGTTTCAGCTTTTAGCCCAGAGCTTTTGAGCCATTGTTGGCTTTTGCTTAGACATACTTCTTATCTGCAGGGTATTGGCCATGGAGTGACGTGTGTATTCATCATTATTTTATTCAATTTTAGAAAAAGTGAAGCACGTCTTTGACAATTTCGGAGCGCATTGAACTTATTTTGTGCGTGACTTTTCCCATTTCTGCCAAGCCGTTTCAGTTCATTTTATCTTCATTTTCATATAAAAAGTATATAATCATTTCCTTATCTACAACCCCGCCAGAAAACAATATTGAGTGACAGTATATTTGATTAGAATATAAGACAGATTGAATAATAGAAAAAAAATTACCATTTTCTTACCACAAGTCGATACTAATTGATACGATAAATAACTCAGGGAAAGTGAATACAGAATGGGTTTCTGAACTGATCTCTTCGAACCCAAAGCAATTCAGCTCGTTATATCATGTGTTTAATAAGGTCCCACTCAAATTTGAGAAATGATCGATATTACTGTTATTTTGTTCTATTAGTCCCTTATTACTTTAGATGGTTCAAAGATATGCATAAAACATTAATTTTATTTATCTACTTATTTGTAGCTATGAACTTTACTGAGAATATATTAAAATTATTTCATTATCGAATGAGGTAATTCAAAATTCGGTGTAAATGAAGAATTAACTACAAATAAATCAACTTTTAAGCAATATAAAATATACTAATGTAGAAAACATGATCAAAACAAGAAACAAAAAGCCAAGAATACCAATAAAGAATACCAATAAACTGATATAAAGTTATGCATACTGTGATTGCTTTAGCCTTCATCTAGTTTTCGTGCCCACAATGTCTATGGATTTGTGTGGAATATTGGTTTCAAATTTTGGCATAAGGTCAGCAATTTCGTGCGTGAGGTTAGTCGATAACATCGACACCAGTACTCAACTGGTACTTATTTTATCGACCCCGAAAGAACGAAAGGCAAAAATCGACCTTAGAATGTAAAGACGGATGAAATACCGCCAACATAAAATATTTTGTAATTCGTATAATTATTTTGGATCAACGTTCACGTTGCCTCCTACAGTAAGGAGCTATGAGAAAATTATGATTAAAGTATCAAGGTGTTTTTTTTCCTTCCTGAAAGAATAAGGAGCTTATTTTTCACTATCTCTTCTACATCTACCTCAGAAATCTTTTCTGTCACTCATTTACTTTTTAATGAAATGATGATAGTGATGGTGATCGTTATCATTGTAAATAACAACACGACAACTACGTTTGTTACTTTCACCACTGCGTTTATAACATTTCTTAGTCCTATCTTTATACACGTCTTTATCTTTGTTATTCTGCTCCTCCTCCTCATCTCCCAATAAATTTTATTGTTATGTTGATAAAATACTCCTTGTTGTCGTCGTCGTCGTCGTCTTCTTCTTCTTCTTCTTCTTCTTCTTCTTCTTCCACTGTCACTATCATCAAGATCATATTCTGTATCATCTTTACTACGTATGGCTAAACTATTTTCAAATCTATTGTCATGTAGTGTAGTGAGTGTAAACTTAATCAAAATGTCGCGTGTATTTCAACTACGGTTTCGCAGTTTGTTTTCTTTGTTTCTTGAAGTCACTTAACATTTGAAAATTGACACCTTCCTTTAATTTCTGGAATAAAAAATATCGATTTTGTTAATATCACTAACTTGACCTTCGGCAGTATTAATGGTTCCTAACCACAAATGACAAACATCATCAGTCATTTATTAAAGAATTTTTAAAAATTCAAGCAAAGCATAAATAGAAATATCTAGAGTTGTCCTGTCTCAGATCAACCTCGAAAAAGATCAATGGCCACAAGCTTTTCAGCAGTGACTATTCCATCATTTTAGGCTTATGTAAGACTACAATATTTGATTATTTCTTTTTCTCCTATTTAAAATAGAACATAATTTCATGAAGATGTGGTTGTTAAATCTAGAATTTTGAGAAACTGTGTTATTGGCTTCTGGCTTGATGTTGAAAGAGCGAAGTATATTTCGGGACTGTTAAATGTGGGGTTTTTATTTCACTCAGCTTCAGCTGATTGAGATTTTTCACCGACCTGCAAAGTAAATGATGGTTAACTTTTAGAATGTGCGGCAGAGAGACAGCTTCATCTCTTAATAGAAATGTAAATTTTTCTGTAAGCGGATTAAAATTACTTTAACATTACACACGTTGTCTACAGGGATGGAATATATTTCTAGTTTTTCACAGGACACAAGAGTCAATGTAGCTAAACAGCTGCTTAAATAATAACTAGTAGGGCTGACATCCCAAGGACTCAGTACATTTCACTAACAAGATATTTATTTCATTACTTTAAGGCATTCGCGTTGCATCGACAACAAGGAGGTGCTTATTCACTATCTCAGCACGTGAACAATGGCCATTAGAGAAGCAAAGAATAAGAACATCATAATTTGCATAATAACCACATCTAAATTATCGCTGGATGTTTTGATCAGTAACTAAAACGAACTCAACTAACCTTGCAGAATCTTTCTGCACACAACGCATCAACCAAGATACCTCTAATAAGCACAAAACTTCCAATTAAAACTTCAACAAATGCTGCCAGAAAAATTTGTGATAAAAAATCATGTTGTTTTCTGCATTAACAACCAAAAATTATGAAACTATAATAAATGAATTGACGAGTTTCAAGTTTTATTTCAGCTCGCTCCAAATACCTTCTCTCAAACTTTCATTCTAGACCTCACAACAACGTGCACGTATTTACAAAATGCAGAAATTTCTCCGGTAAATTCATTCGAAAAGTTTCATTGGTTCTGACAATGTTCCTGCTAAACAAAACTGTTATCTTTGAGTCAATAAAATAAATTATCGAGCAAAGATTTTGAGGTAAGTTCGGTCGACGGAATCTGTCTGGAATCACGTCAGAAGTGAAGGAACGTTCATTTCGTTGAGTCGCATTAATGTTTTATCATCCAACTTAACACCAATGCCTCGTTCTTGGTAAATTTAGCGGAGTCCACTGATGTGCAAGAATTCAGGCCAGGTTTTCGGATTAAGGATAGCTTCCTCCCTTCTTTCCACATGTTTCGGACTCCGTGGCTAAGAGCACTTATAGTCTTTTACTAAAGCAAAAAAAAAAAAAAAAAAAAAACTATACATTTTTCGTTCGTAGAAGATTGAACCCATAACTTCTAACACATCGATGTAGCCAGCGTAAACATAGTTAGGTATGTAACTGTTGCATGGTACATGGTCTATGTTGTACATCATGCAGCGAATTAAATATGGAAGACGGCTGTACCATTATAATCAGTCTCAACCTTTCTAAAAGCACAGAAATATTACAAAATTCAGCGTGGATGCATAAAAAGCTCTTACTTTCAATTCTATTTTTCACTTTGACTCCAAATACAGCAGAAGCAATCATAGAAATAAGATTTTTGTGAGAGTTCTGTTTTTCGTTATTATTTATTGATAGCAATATAATATATATATATATATATATGGTCATTGATTTCCGATTGCTTCAATAAATCCTCTTTGAACAAAATATTTGCTGAGTTTATTAGGTCCAACTTTCGTGCTGTAAAGTTGACAAATATATATATATCTGTCGACACGCTTCTTTCTTTGTCTTTCTCTCTCTGTTTCTACATACATACGTTATATATACACACATACACATACACACACTATTACACACACACACACACACACACGCACACACAACACACACACACACATATATATATACATACACTACTTATAAAATTGAACCTACCGGTTCCTCTATATATGACGAAGTTCGTGTTCAAGTCAAGAAAGAAGATGGAAATGTATAGTGCAGCAGTAGTGAAAGAAATAAGAATGTTGTGTCACATTCTCTCTTTGACCTCTATATACTTTCTAGCTCTCTTTTCCTCCTCTCCTTTCTCTCTCTCTCTCTCTCTTTCTCTCTCTCTAGTTATATATCACTTTTCATTTATGCGACAAGAAGCAAACTAATCTGGTCTTTCGAATTCTGTGCAGACGACAACTTTTTATTGAGTTAATATTCTATAACTGCAAAATTAATTCAATAGTTATAAAACTAAATCAGTGAATGAACTAAGAGAAATAATACTTCCAAATTAAAATATCAATGAAACCTAAATGTTCTGATTAGTAATTCCACGAAAAAAGGGGCTTTGTTAAACTGAATACCCACGATACCAACTAATTCTGTAAAAAACATTTCGTACACAAAGTGATATAATTTCATGTAAAGCTAAGCTCTTTTACTCCCAGAAGTAAATCACAAGGAGAAACTTGATTTGTTGCTAAGCTACAATTGGAAGAACATTGCTCTTCTCACGGATCACTTTATATTGCATGTTCAAGAAATAGAAATTCATGCATGTTTTGTTTGTTTATGCTGCTTCTGGTAAAACATGTAACAATAGTATATAAAGAAGTATTGGATTTACTTTGAATAGAAAATAACAGAAATAAATGTGACAAATAAGAAATGACCTCATGCCGAAAATGGGAAGCCCACAAATATTATGCAAATTTATACACAGCATATTAAAACCAAACGTCTTATAAAACATTTGCTCGTGTAAGACTGTGCATCCATCGAGAAAACATTCTCATGGTATCTAGACCTCATAGAAATAGCACCTAAATATCCCTCAAAAGACAATCTACTGCCATATATGTGTGTGTGTATGTGTGTGTGTGTGTATGTGTGTGTGTGTGTGTGTGTGTGTGTGTGTGTGTGTGTTGTATATGAACACACGCATGAAGACATGTATGAGCTGATGAGGCAGACTTCTGTATATTAGCAACACCTAACAGAAATATCAGCCAAGTCTCCCTCAAATTATATCCAAGTGTCTAATTGACGTATACACGCTTACATGATTATACACAAATAATGACTCCAAAATTACATCCTAATGTTTTATGAATATATGCTTATATGTGCATGTGTATGTGCATGCGTGTGTGCATGTGTGTGTGTGTATTTGTGAGCCAGTGAGTGTGCATTTGTATTATATCAAAACACAAAAATGCATTGTTATATAAATCAATAAGTGATAAGTAATTATTTACTTTCTTAAGGCTACAACAGAAATATTCGTTTGCAGATTAGCATTGCTTTCATATACAACGGAACCTAAGTGGTTCAGAAAAATTCTACAATCATTGGGCCGTCACTCGAGTACGATGATTGTAAGATTTCCAGATACTCATTTAGGGTCTGTTTTCCTACTTGAAACCAGTGCTAACCTACATATAAGTAATTGTGCAATATGCTTAAAAAAGTCTCCCTGTCTCTGTCTGTCTGTCTGTCTGTCTGTCTCTGTCTGTCTGTCTGTCTGTCTCTCTTTCTCTCTCTCTCTCTATATATATACACCAATACAGTTAGAGGTTGTGAATCCAACCAGCTAAGGGATAATATCTATCCAATATACTGCTGGTAGAATACCCAATTATTAATACACAAGTGTTTTTTTATTGCATTGCAATTACATTACCTACTGTACTAAATGGGTGAAGGTAAAGAGATATTTTACCATTAATTAATAGAGCAATAAGAAAATGGAGGTGGTTCATCAACTTTTAGACATTATATTGTTATATTGTAATAATTACTGGTATCTTTATATATTAATATATTTTATATCTTATATGTAAAGCATAATATGTTATAAATGTATGTATATTCTTGTAATTGTCAGTTTAGTAAATAAATAAATTAACATAATATAATGTCTAAAAGCTGATGAACCACCTATTGATCCCTTCCATTTTCTTATTGCTCTCTCTCTCTCTCTCTCTCTCTCTCTCTATATATATATATATATATATATATATATTATATATATATATATATAACTGGTTTTGAGAATGATGTAATTGTGAATTATGGAACAACTTAAGTAAATAAGTAAATGTAAATATTTCTTTTTTAAAGTACATTTTAAATTTCATATTTTCTGAATACATATCGTACAGTACACATTTTTATATATGTGTATATGTGTGTGTGTGTGTGTGGGTGGGTGTGTATATGCGTATGTGAACGTATGTTCGAGTGTGTGCGAGCGTGTATGTATATGTGTGTGCGTGTTTCTAAATATTTAGAATGCTTGTAACCAATGAGGAATGAAAACAGATAAATGAAGTTTTTTCACGTGCACAAATATACCTACTCAAGCACTGATACACATACACTTACACACATACACACGTATACACATACTTCAAAAACTTGAAATTATTTTTATTCTTGTTTTCAAACAATTTTATGACTGTAGCAACGAGACGACCATTGAAATCCAGGATCTGGAGTATGGCAAATTTGAGTTAACTGGGTGAGCTCAAATACAAATGTGGACTTTTCCCAGTCAGTCTTTTTGCCTATTGGGCCTCTACAATAATAGATATAATAATGATTTCAAACTATCATTTAGATTTTTTAATGTTTCAATTTATTGATTTAGTATTTCGAAAAATTCTCTATTTCTGTTTTTGGCGTGTTCATATGTAATGGACATGTCAGATTAACATCTTCATGTCTAATGGACATGTTAAG
>NC_042998.1:106965201-106977701 GCF_006345805.1 Octopus sinensis | reverse complement strand
CGCTAGGTTGAAATGAATGTGATTTATTTTAAATAAATAGCAGATAGAAGAATCGCTTCGTTGTTGAAAAATTATCCAACTAATATTTTAAGAACAGATTGACTCTCATTAAATCCTCTCCAATCAATAAATAATAAAATGAGAGAGATACACACATGTTTCTTTACTACCCACAAGGGGCTAAACACAGAGAGGACGAACAAGGACAGACAAACGGATTAAGTCGATTATATCGACCCCAGTGTGTCGCTGGTACTTAATCTATCGACCCCGAAAGGATGAAAGGCAAAGTCGACCTCGGCGGAATGTGAACCCCGAACGTAACGGCAGACGAAATACCGCTAAGCATTTCAGCCGGCGTGCTAACGTCTCTGCCAGAGATACACACCACCACACGAATCTGTATAATTACACCTTGCGGAGATGAGGATAAAATAATTGAATTTTACATGTTATATACATCGACAGCGAGACAAAAGAAATGAATTTTGAACTGCTGGGGGAACATCCGTGAAGCAATTTGCTTGCACCGATAGGGTGGTGACTGTTCGAGGGACACAAAGCGGATTGGGTTGTTTCTTACCTACATATAGTGGGTAACGAGGTGGTACACTACGTATAGTTAGTCGATTCCAATCAAAATGGACCGGAACCATAGCTTTAAAACAGTCTTAATTCCTTTTTTGTTTTGTCAAGAGGGCATTGATCCGAAATATCAATTATCGGAAAATTAAAATGGTGGGTGTTTAAGTTAAGGAATGCACATATTTGACGGTACCTTCATCTGTTATATATATATATATATATATATATATAATATATATATATATATATATATATATATATACAACTCGGACGCACACATGCACGTGCGCACACACACATGCACGTGCGCACACATACACATTAAACTACGATAAGTGACTGATTTATCATGTGAACATAAAGATATTCACTAACTTATGTTAGTCTGGCATCGAGCCAGAAGAATATATTCATAAGTTTATTTCTGTTTGCCCCGTGTGTGATAACTCGGATCTATATTCTATTTGAATGAGCTTTCGTTTTGTATAAATACATATAAATTATTTTATTAATATATATAAGATTAATATCACCGATTCTTTCCTTACATTCTGTCATTAATATGAATTTATTGCTATCGTTTCTATTTATGATTAAACAACAACAATACTAGTTTCACTTATTGGCTACAAGGGCCAAAAAGATGTTATGGACAGCACAAGAACGAAATGCAAACAGTGGATATTTACATGGAGTAAAAAGGGGATGATATCATTAAGATAAGTAGATAGTCAAAATTTCAGAAATAAGTTCCTAATAGAAGGAAATATCGAGGCCGTATTAACGAATGAAGGCAAACAGGAGGCTGAAATGGATGCTAGAATTGTATGTGCTTGCACAGGAATGCCCCATCTCCAGCATTTGATCGTCAGAGGGGGAGAGGTTGGTGAAAAGCTCAAACTTGCTATCTTCATTTCAATTTGTGTGCTATCTCCATCTCGGGTCATGGATGTTGGGTAATGACTTCAAGGGAACGATCACGAATACAAGCGGCCGAAATGGTTGAAGGATCTCTGGAGTAATGTTACTCGACGGGGTGCGTCGCTTGGCGATCAGGGAGTCTTTCCAGGTAGAGCAACTTTTTTCGCATTAAAAGCTCACAGTTCTAGTACTACGGGCATGTGATTATAATGCCACAGAAAAGAATAGGAGTACGGATTTTTAAAGCCGAACCAACGGACAGGAGACCTAGAACGAGTTGGTCGGATAATATTTATAGTCTCATTTGGTCAGATTTAGGAATCCAATCAGAAAGTGTAGTAGCGGTTGCTTCTGATAGAACTCTATGGAGGGGATGCCTAAGGACTTTACCTCAATAATCCTCCCAGGAATAGTGTGCAGAGAAGATGGGCGAATGGATGAAGTTTCTAACAGTTAAAATCATTCAAGGTAATTCGGGGAAAATTTCATTCCTACGGTGCATCAAAGACAAAACTGTCCTCTCCTCGTTCCTTGCTTCATGTTTACAGTTAGTTGTGTAACTAGAGCTTGTCCGTTACTGTTCTCTGCCGCTACGTCTTTGCTCTTCAGCGGGAACCACCACGTGACCACCTGTTTTACTGTTTTACTCTTTTACTTGTTTCAATCATTTGACTGCGGCCATGCTGGAGCACCGCCTTTAGTCGAGCAAATCGACCCCAAGACTTATTCTTTGTAAGCATAGTACTTATTCTATCGGTCTCTTAGGCCGAATCGCTAAGTTACGGGGACGTAAACACACCAACATCGGTTGTCAAGCGATGTTGAGGGGACAAACACAGACACACAAACACAGACACACACACACACACACACACACACACACACACACATATATATATATATATATATATATATACATATGCATATATATATGACGGGCTTCTTTCAGTTTCCGTCTACCAAATCCACTCACAAGGCTTTGGTCGGCTCGAGGCTATAGTAGAAGACACTTGCCCAAAGTGCCACACAGTGGAACTGAACCCGGAACTATGTAGTTGGTAAGCAAGCTACTTACCACACAGCCACTCCTGCGCCTATAGAAAAAAATGGAATGCTTCACGAATTTGCGAGTCATCCTTGCGCAGTGGCCATGCAAATCTTCTCTGTATCGTTCCAATTTTAGAATATGTACCGCCGCAGCTAGTGCCACCGTTAATTTCCGCTTAACTAATATCTTTAAACATATTTCTTACTGAGAAAGACACGTTCAGCGCTTCCAATATCTAATAATCTTGTCTATCTTCACTGTACAGATAATGAAATTATGGTCTGTGTAGCCTACAACCCAAACCACGAGCTTCAATACTACATGTACAGCTTAGATGATACGTTTCGTTTTGTTCAAGTTGACACTGGTGTATTGAGGAAATGAAGTTGATACTTGCCAAACAGTTGGAACTATCTGAGCAGATTTGTGATTTTTGCCTTCTCTTCACACTCCCAGCTTATGTTTAATATGTCACAGAAATATTTCTAATCCGTCTAAAGAAATCCGGCCGTTAGGGAGTTAGCCATTAGTGAGACTGCAACAGCAGCACTCACTATAGTTCACGTCTAGTCTCATCTGAATTTATGAAGGTTGTGCTTACTTTTGCATCCAGGCTTTTCAGAAACATCGCTATCATATCACTTGATCTGTGCCGCTCAAAGAAGGCACAGACGTTGTAGTGGAACAAAAACAGGCGAGTGATTAAGCCTCAGAAAGTTTTGGTCTCGATGATGGCTGCTATATCTATTTGTGGTGACCTTAGATCATTGAGCAGGTGTCCGTGTTTCGACTCTGAGACTGTGCTACGTTCAGTTATACGCTCTATTCTTGGTATGATCACGTGAGGAAAATTGGAGACCAAATAAACAAAGAGTGGAAAGTTTTCAATTACTCTGTTTTTGAGACATTCATTTTTCAAAATATTTGAAAGGTTATTCCAACACGTTCTTGTTGAGGATATGTTGAAACGCCATCGGTGAAATGTTTACTCAGCATGCTATGCATTTCTGATGTGCTTCTCACCAGATCTTCATTTGATGTTTCATAGATCAATGAGTGCATTAAAATCCTCAACTTTTGTAAATATTCTGTCCTTATTTGCACAAATTCCATGAACTTTTCATTTTTCATATGGAGGATGGTGTAGCTGAGGAGTTCCTCCGTGGTTTGTAATTGCCGTAGTGTAGTTTCTGCGCGTGTTGCTTCTGTTGTTATAGTAGTAGTTGTTATGTGATTGTTGCAGTTGTGCTATAGCTCCTTTTGTTGCTGCTATTGTTGTGTGGTTTTTGCATCTATTGATATTGATTCTATCGTTGTTTTATTGTCACTGTTGTTGTGTTTTTTGTTGTTGTTTCTGTTAGGCTGCTGTAGTAGTGATAGTTGTTGACGCATTGCCTGATTTGTAATTTTGGCCGCGTCTATTTGATTTTTCGCTTATCTTGGTGCTGAATGGAGTCAACAACTGGTTATTCCGCTCGTAAACACTTTTTTCTTTTGTTGAAACACTTGTCACTATACCATACTCGGACACTTTGTGCTTGTCTACAGCATCTTTCTTACTCAAGGGGTCAGAAGATGAGGCTATGTTTACCTTCCTGTTCCTTCTTGCTATTTCTTTTTTTAGCAGAGACATACCCATGATTCACGATGGATAAGTCAGTAGCAAGTTATTGCTGTCGTTACAATTTTCGTTGCTTTGGCAGTAATAATATCAACTGTAATATTCATTATTATTATCATTATTAATATTATTATTATCGTCTTTGTCATCCATGTTATTATAATGCAAGTGTCATCATCGATATCATGTTCAACAAACGTTTTCCTCCATAATATATTTAAGCAAATAGAATTGAACTCGCACATATGTATGTGAGCGTCTGTATCCAGAGAAGATATAGGCATACGTGCAAATTGATAGGTAAAGAAATGTAGATTGAAAGATAGGAATGGAAGATATATCAGAAATAATCTTTTTACATAGGTTAATTCAGTTGATGGATGAAGTGCTAGAAAGTCTAGAGCAACAGTTTTATGGCTGAATATGAAATATCGAGAATTTACAGGCTGCAGGATAAGCTAGTCAAAGAAAAACCCAAATACATAAAACAGCTTAAAATATACGCTTTAATAAATAGCTAGAAGTCGTAAAACGGTAAAGTCGACATTTGAAAATGTCATCAACTCCATCACTTTCTGCTCACCTTGTTATGCTACTAATAGTTCCTGGAGAAGAAATTGTGTCTGTTTCATCACTTAGTATTTGATGTTTCAGTTACCTTGTAAGATGACAGTTAATAGAGATTCGGTTGCTGTTTATAGTAAAGTCAAACGATTATATAGAGACACATTCCTTGGTTTACATAGAGCTTTCTGCTGCTATGAGTGGAATTCTGGAGAGAAATGTGGGGAAATGTTGAAGAATTCTTAATTCAGGCGTTCCCCAGTGGTGTGCTGAAAAACTAATCAAGATACACTATATTGCAGTGGCGTACACCGAATATGTACCACGGCATCTTAAAAGCTTTCGATGTGCTGCAAATATTGGTGGCTTTGCTTGCTATTCACTTGATCTTCAATGTATTTCTTAGCCACACAAAATGTACTAAAATAAACATTTTATTTTTATTATCTAGCTTCAGTTATTCCCCGGTCAGGCAGGCCTTTAGTAAAAAGTATATCCCGCATTTTTGTATACAAGGAAAGGATGTGCCCTATTTCTTCTAAGACGGTAAAGTATACCTTAGTGGAAACTTGCTGTTATTTCTGAAGTTCGGGGGTTCTTGCAACGGCCCTCTTGTTGGTAAATCAATTTGGGAGTTGTCATAATTATTCCAAGTATACTGGGATTGACTAGTGTACTTTTAGGTATTTAGTTATTTTGTTAGTTTGACTTGTCATTTTATATAGGATATTTTAACTTCCAAATTAGGACCATGTTTTAATTGGACAATCTCTACTGGTTGTAGTCGTGATCGACTGTATCACATACTTAATTTTATTGTTTATTGATGGTTCAGTTGGAAATTCAGTGCCTTTCTTTTCAGTGTTCTATGCTAATGAGATAACTACTTCAAAATGTATGCATCTATCGATCTGGATAGAGGGCGCTTTGAACTGACCTGCTGTGTTTACACTTTTTGCCTTTTTGTCTACGGCGAGGATATTTCTCCATGACAAAATGCTGTGAACGGTCTTCTTGAGAGTTCGAATATGTCTAAAACTTATTTGAACTGGAACAAGTTTATAATATAATTCACACGATTTAGTTTCGTTGTCTGGTCTAAGTTTAAAATTCACTGATGCCTTTAAAACAACTCCTATCATATCTTTAGAAAAACTGACATTCTGCCAAGTCAAACAAAACTAAATTTCTTTTCACTCTTGTAATATAAAAATATTTTCAGAGCCATAAATCTAATAATATTACATGATATGTGAGTGAGATATGTGCTGATATCTGAATTATGATTTGTTATGATTTGTAGGTATCTAATGCCATATGCAATGCCTAGTATATAATCTATACTTAGTATATATTTTACATTATGTAGGTGAGATCATTAAGTACCAGGAGAGAATATTTGGTTATATCTGATATGATAACTAGATAGAAATATATGCTGAGTTGAATGAAAATAGCTAAATCCGCCCGCAGTGTAAATGAAAGACGTAAAATATAAGACAGAAAAGATAGCAGAAACAAATATGTTTCTATTACGGTACAGAATGATTGAAAAATGATTGTTCACTTGTATGCCGTATGTGTATCAACAAATTACATATTACCATTTTATGTGAGTCAGTGTCCATATGTGTGTGATTTTTTGTGATGAAAAGTACTTTTCAATATGTTACGCCGTCCTATTGATAGCTTATGAACGAGTATCAGCTAATATCTATTTTACTAAAATGTATCTTGCTGGCTTAGACGACTACTAACTGAATTTCTACAGGGCTTTTCATTTACATTTGTGTATATATTTATGTATGCACAGATGTATGTATATGTGGGTATATGCGCGTATGTGTAAGTATATAGTCATATATTTCTTGATTTCAACTAACGATAGGAAAATATTTGTTACTCTAGAGTGCATCTGCTAGTCCTTCTCCTTTCTCACATCTGGGCCTGTGATTTTTCTTTATTGACTTCCACCAAAATCCTGTTTGTGAGATTTTTATCTATATACATACATATCTATTTTAGTGTGAATGCATGTGCGCCTGTGTTAAACCGCAGTTAAACGGTGCAAAGAGTTGCTGCCTTTCATATCAAAGGGTAACTTAGCTTTTAGATAAATAAAGATTGGTATAATGGAATCAAGATAGTAATGGAAACAAGAATAAGTTCTAAGCTTATTACAATCATTTGAAGATTTTTTTAAGGCGGTACTCGAGCGAGGTGGAAGTCTGATAACTGAAGCCATTGTGTGTGTGTGTGTGTGTGTGTGTGTGTGTGTGTGTGTGTGTGTGTGCTTACCTGTGCGTGTTTGTGTGTGTTTGTGTGTGTGATTCTCTGTGTGTGTTTGTGTGTGCGCGATGAGTGACAAACGTATTGATAGGCAAATGTGCAAAAGAGGAGCATGATGTCCGTAGATTTTTCATGAACGTATGTATATGTGCATGTCCAATTTTGTTTCCATTTTCCCCCAAGTGTCTTCCCAACTCCTACGGCAAAGAAACTCACTGTATACATTGATAGGCTATTACAAAATCAATCGAAGTTATGTGAAAAAAATTACATGGGTGGTAATCGTTCTCATAGCGACAATGCTCTTCTCAATACGTGTGATGTACCAGTTAAAACAATGCTTTGCTAGTATACTGTATTCACTCAAAAGGTGATCGATGCTTTCGTCTCTTTTTCTACAGACTCGACATTTTCTCTCTGAGTTTTGTCGATCCTTGCTTTTATCAGATTTGTTCCAAGGGCTTGTTCCCAAGCGGCTATAACTATTGTTTCTCTTGTTTCAAGTTTCCGTCTGGCAACAAGAGCCAGCGATCTTTACTTCCAACACACTCGGTTTGTTGCATAAATTGACCATGTAGTTTCATTTCTTTCGTTTTTTTTTTTCAAATCTTCCTTCTCTCTTTCAGTTCTCCTAATGTTTCCATCACTTTTGAGGCATCTCTGGTTGCCGATAGTATTCTTCTTTGCTCAGAGCAACATAAATTTTCAGGCCCAGTATCGCAGTGTCATTTACCTTCCTTTTTTTGGTAGCTAGAGTCAGCCGGTATTACTTTTAGGGTAGAGTGCGTAATGCAATGTGAGCAGCTTTCGAGGTCTTCTATCCAAGTTCTGTACTTCGACTTTTGTCTATTTCAGAAAAGGAACAGAAAATCTCAGTACGAGCATATCACATGTATTTATGGCTTTAATGATGTTCCTTCCATTCAATTTTGTTTCAAACATCTTCCTAATTCTCTTCTTGTACTCTTTAGTGACTTTCTCATTTCTCCCTCCATTATCCTATCGTCTTGCAGCACTGGTATTGTTATCCCACGTTATTCCACAGAAATCTAATGGTGTTGTCTTATGGTAGTTTTATGTCATCAGAATTTATCTTTTGTCCTCTCTTCTTAATTAGTATTCCGCACTTATCTACGTGGAACTGCAAATCAATATCTTTATTGAATACTCTCACTCTTCGGGTAAGAGAGATTAGGTGTATCTAATTTCTTTATGTATACAGTTGAAGTCACCCATATAAAGGAGATGATTTATTCTCAACTTGGATTTGGTAAACTCTCTGGTGGGCCTTGATTTTCTCAGTATACTTGTCAGAGGGATTAGCGTAATGACGAAGAGTAATGGGGTCAGTGAGTCTCACTTGAAAATGCCCCTGCGTATTTTTATATTTCATAGTGATTCATTTGCACATGTCAGTACTACTTCCCACACTCTCATTGCTTTCTCCAAAAAGTTGATTATCGTCTCATTGGATTCGAGTCTCCTCAGACATTTCAAGAGCTAGCTGTGCGGGACACTTCATGTAATCTGTCCACCCAACAGCTAAATTCTTCCTCCTTACTTAGTTCCTCTTGATTTCTTCTGACACCCTTTTGCTTTTCTGGCTGTAGGTTCTTTTTCCACAAAATTATTCATTTCATCTGCTATGCAGCCAATTACTACTTTCCTGAGTAATGGTAATCAAGTAATAAATCTATAATTGCTGACTTCCTCTCTCTTTTCTTTGTCCTTCTGTATTAGTATTGTCCTTACTTTTGCCATCCATATTGGTGTTCCATTTTCTATGTAGTCAGTAAAAAAAAAAAAAATGAACATATGTAACTGAGAATACTTGGGAGATTTTAAAGCCAGAAACCCTGGACATCATCTGGTCTGTGGGCTTTCCAGTTTAATATTTTCTTAATCATCTTTTTTATTCTCTTATCCGTGATTGTTACATTTTCTTGTGTCACTCCAACTTTCATTTCTCTTTCAAATACATATAACCAGTCTGCTTCTGTATTATGTTGGACTTCTTTGCTTCAGATTTTTTTCCAGAATTTTCTTACTGCTTCAGCATCTGACACATCATCACCTCGTCCCGTTGTTTATAGAAATTTCTCTCGATGTTCTTCAAAAGTCTATTCTGCTGGTACTGATTTGTTGTCTGATGGTATCTGCTGTTTTTACCCGATACTGCTTTGATTCTTCCTCTTAGTTCCTCTTGAATTACTTGCAGTCCTTTGTGTCGTATGTTGTATTTCCTTTGAAGTTTGTTCCTGTGTCTTTCCCATTCCCTCTTTATTCTATGAATGCATGTGTCCATCCAAAAGTCTCTCTTGGCCTGTTCAGCTTGGTTCTGAGACCTTCGCTCCCACCATGGAGCTTTATCCTTGTTTTTCTTTCACATTTAATCCCAGGAGTTTGCTCAACGATAGAAGCTGCGCAGTATATATAGTCGTTTAAATATGCTATGTTTTCGATGTAAATTTTCGTTAACAATTCGTCCATTTTTTCACTACTTTATATACTTCTTCTCTTTCGATTCCTCTCAGAGGTGATAGCCTCTTTCTTTCGCTCTTTCGTGCCTCATTCAGGTGTAATAGAAATTTTCTTTCTTCCTCAGTAAAAATCTTTCCCTAAAAAAAAAAAATTTACCGTCATCCTGATAGCTGTTTCTTTTGTATGTATTTATTGATCCCTCTATTAATCCCTGATCTTGTTCTGCTACTTTTCTTCGTGTTCAGCGTTCTTTCATTGTTGTGGAGATCTCCACCAGTTCCAGTTGGAATACCTACTGCCTTCCCATGATAATTTTTTTCTGGAATCCAATTTGGTTAACTCGCTTCTGTAATAGCATTCCATTACAGTTCTATAGTCGTTTTGAGTCAATTTTCTCTTAAACTTTGTAGCAGTATTTGAATAATGATTAGGTCCACCCTGTTTTAAGGTGGAGCACGCCGTGCGAGAGACTCGGGGTTCGGGACTCATGAACGCTGTTGTGTTGATTTTTATTTGGCATTACACTGATAAAAAGGACTACATTGGTAAGATGTCACAACCGCGAGTGTTTTTATCGAGACATCATCTCTAGGGTGTTGCCAGCCGATGCTAAAACCTTCTTCTCTCTGTGGTAAAGTTATCCCCATGAGGACACTCTGCCGTTTTTCTTCGCAGGGTCGTCATCGTCGTCGTCGTGATGATGATGATGATGATGATGATGATGATCATCATCATCATCATCATCACCACCATCCACTCAGCAGCATTTTATTGTTCTGTTTCCGAAATATTTCTGATATTCATTGCTGTGTCAAGCAAACAAGCTTTCTGTAGAATGAAGGCATCTCAATATCTTCAACTATCTATTCAAGCTTCTTGCCAATGTTCCGAAGGTTTCTTTGCGGCGATGCCGCATCCTCTGAACTTCGTAAGTTAGGTCTTACTATTTCCCCATTTTCTAACGGTATTTTTTTGTTTACTTTACCCTACAACTAAACATATTTGAGAATACTGTGTCGATGACGTACATTGCGGCAAGAACACGTGTTCATGGGTGTTTTTTTGTCTCTGAGACGATTTCTGCTTCTCATTTGTAGCCGGATGAAATCACCACTAGGTGCCTGTTTATCTTCTCTCTCAGAAAAAATAATTTCCATAAATCAAGAATCACCTCTATGGTATTTAGTATTACTTTCTACGTATATGTTGTCCAAATTCGTACCACTGACTACTCTAAGTTATTTCACTTCGTGCGTATATAATAATCTAACTCTCCCCCTCTCTCTCTCTCTCTATCTATTTATCTATCTTTCTGTCTCTCGCTATCTATCTATGTAGATACATACATACATACATACACACACATATGCATATGTATATATATATATATATATATATATATATATATATATATATATATATATATATATATATATATATATATATGTGTGTGTGTGTGTGTGTGTGTGTGTGTGTGTGTGTGAAGTCACTCATGAGTAGTCAACGGTCATCCAACAATATGTATATATGTATATACCGTTTTATCTTATTTTATTTAAATTTTGAATTTGATGTATTCAATTTCATATATTAGGGGGCAGATGGGCTCTTTAACCGCAGTGAAGGCATTCCATCAAGGAGAGAGAAACTCTGATATAAAACCAGGTCTTTGATTGCTGAGAGGCTCCTTAACAGGGCTGTACTATCAGCAAACTCTGATTCATAGGGTAGGCGAGGCTTTCCATCTTGTTTGTAGCGGCTTATCTAGATGGAAACTTCTGAAGAAAAAGCTTCTTGCTATCATAACTTCAAAAAACGTGGGGTTGGTTCTACACAAACCTTCAACACTTAAACCAAATCATATGTGTGAGCTTTCTGACAACTTACATTCATTCAATACTGCACATCCCCAAAAGTCCTCTGGTGAGAGAGTGAAAGCGGCAGGGACAGGCAAAGGATATTACTGGAAGTCTCTTGCCGGACTCTCTACACAACTGGCGACCATTGGGTGATGGCTGTTCCAGGACAGAAGTTGTGAGTAACTGGGCTGTCCGTTTCCACCAGTGGTGACAAAGCAGGTCTATTTAGACACAGCACTGCTTTTCCCAACAGGGGGAGTGGCGAGAAAAGGAACCCTAAACATTGCTATATTATCACTTCGAAGCGAGATATTAGGGACTTTAACATTACACATTCCTTTCATAACACCTGCTATCTCTCTGACCATTCTCTTCTCCGTAGAAAGGCAGTAAAGTTCTGCCTTTGAAAACTGCTGAAAATTAGGCTGGGCTCTCTATCAAGTTGGACACTGCACTCCACACTGTTGATATCAGTGATGACATAGAATCATCTTGGAAGGCTCTGCGTGATGCAACGCACTCAGCTTCTGTAGATGTTTTTGAAATTCCTGTTCGTAAACATCAAGATTCGTTCAGTGATAACAGCATATCCAACAGTTGATAGATAAAATTCACAACTCTCATAAAACATGGATAAATAATAAGAGCTGATCTAGAAAAGAGAATGCTTAAAAGAAATGTAGAGGCCAGGTCCAACGTGCTCTGAGACAGATGAAAGAGGCTTGGTGGTCTTCGAAGGCTACTGAAATCCATGAAACTGCAGACAGAAAGGATTCTAAAGCCTTTTATGATGGCCTCAAGAAAGTGTATGGTCCTCGAGAGCACCGTGTTACTCCTATTTTCTCATCCAATAGAGAGACACTTAACTGACAATTCTGACATCCTGAAACGATGGTAAGATCACTTCGAAGCCGTGTTGAACTCTACCTCAATCACTAATGATGACGTCATAATGTCTATTCCACACCACGCTGAAATACCGGAATTGTCTCTGGAGCCAATCTTCCTGGAATTGGTAAACTCTGTTTAACAGTTTTCTTCTGGTAAAGCACCTGGCAAGGATGCTGTCCCTCCTGAAATTTACTAGCATGGTAGACAGGTTTTTTAAGAAATTGCATGACCTCTTCATAAA
>NC_042998.1:106947701-106960201 GCF_006345805.1 Octopus sinensis | reverse complement strand
TTCTCACTGTTTTTCTCTTGCTCTCCGCCTTCCCCTCCAACTAATCTCATAAAAATGTTACTGACAGAACAAAAAATGTTACAACGGAGCAAAAAAAAAAACTTAGTTAAAAGAATTACACATTTCGCTCATCACCTTCACTCCCTCCATTCCCTCCACTTCCTCCCCCCTTCCACCCTTTCCACCCTCTCCAACTAATCACGTGAAAGCGTTACGGACGGAATAATTAACGCGGGGAACAAGCAGATTTAATAGATGATTAGAATTCTTTTTAGAAAGAAGATGCTGGTTCCTAAAACAGCAAACGCTGTAGTTTAGCTATAAAAAATGACGATGCTTACATTTTGTACTTCAGAAAGTTCTTGCATATTTATATCTCTTTCAGATTGCATATATGAATCGCGTGTTATCCGACCTCTTTCCTTGCCCGAAAATCCTAGCTTATGCAGGTTATCACTTGCACATTTACAAACATAACAAGTGCACTCGTGACTATCGGGGAAAATGTAAATTTATGATCAGAGTAGAGGAGGTTAAGGTTTCATTGCATTTTCTTTGTCATCAACGGGACAGCTAACCACTATGACTGTACATAACTTTGATTTTCAGTCTCAAATAACTATATTGCTTCATCAATAATCCTTGTGTCGATATATATGTATTCAATAACAAAATTATTGCTTATATTTATCGTCTTGCAGTGCTCTGCGGATGGCATTGTATATCGCTTTAGCATCAGCATCATGTCACATAGGAAGGTATTACATCCACTAAGAAAATACTTACATTAGTGTGCTTTGCTGTCATAGACCAGTGGATAATCGCAAAGGAAATTACAGTGGGAATTAGGGGAAAAAAACCCCAATCCAGCAACAACAAAAGCACAAAGTATCTCCTTTGAATATTGCCTTTGAATATTTATAAAATGGGAGATAACCGGTTCACTTTCAGCTACAAGCGCAAGGATTGAAGATCAGGTCTTTCATGTTCATTCCATTTTCATCTTCTTCCAAGACCGTACTTCTCATACAATCGCCATTGAAGAAACTTAGCCGCGTCATCGTGGCTTCTTTCGTATTCCTTTTGGCTCAATTTGTTACTCAGTCACAATACGTGTTGTTTCGCTTTTGTTGTCAGGCACCTTACAAAGGGGCGGTTTACTGCTCTTATCTATTTGGAACTTGGTGTACTTAATTCTCAAAGTTTGTTCCTGAGAGCACTGTATATCAATGCCTCAGTGCATCCTTTCAGGTCACTTTTCCTCCAAGTTTTGGTCTTGTTTTCCCCTTCGGTTTCTCTGGGGTACTGCCCAGGCAGCGTTATCCTTTTCCAGATGTTTAATCTTTCCATCTTGTTTCTTAAATGTATTTTGGGTGTGTCATATTTGCGTTATGTATCGTGTAGCTACTTTTGACAGCGACAAAGGTTCAATCTGCTGTTTGCCGTACCATCTCAGACTACTTTCCTCATTGACAACACAGATCATGCATCCCGTGAGACCTCTTCCTCTCTTGTAACTAGGCACTTACAGTCCATCGATATCACTTTTAGGATGCAGCTCCTTGTTCATTGTCATCATTTTCCTGGTTTTTCTATCCATTTCTTGGAGCTCGTTCTTTGTTATATTCAAAAGTAATATTTTAAAAATAACAAATAGATACCAAAGAGGTCAGTGATCTGGCCAAAGTCGCTAGATCTCACTGTGATAAGAGAATTCTTTTGCCTATCTTTTCTAGTCCATAACTTTCTCTCAAACTCAATAACTGTATTTCTAACACTAGCATGTAGAATATCTATCTTGTCTTTAGTAAGAGAAGAATTCTTTTAGCAAAGATTAAGGCTTTATATTTTATCTGTACAAAATATATATGTACACATATGACATACACTATATATATATATATTATATATATATATTATATATATATATACATATACACATATACATATATGTGTTTGATTCTATTGTGTGTGTATGTGCGCGCACGCGTGTGCTTGAGCACGTGTATTGCAGCTCATGTGTGTAAATAATTGTAGATGTGTTTGGTTTGAATTTGAGCTGTTTCTAAATGTATATGTGTAAGTATGCATGCATGGATACACGTTTATAATTTTTAGTATATGATATCTTTAATACTTAGTTTCCTATTCTGCATCCATACACTGACTCATATACAATCTCATCCGGCGTTCTCTGTTAATCTCCAGCTAGCATTGTACAAAAGTGGAGGTCCTTTAGAACATATATGAATGTAGTGAATATAGAATATATAAGAATCCTCAAAAAAGAAAAGAAAAAGAAAAAAAAGAAAAGTTATTGTGGAAAATGTTATAAGGGAAAATAAATCCCAATCACACACACTCTAACATGTAATGATGAAATACATTCACTCATGCTGAGCAAACGAAGAAGGTGTGAAAAATAAATGAGAATAAAAAGTTTTTGAATTATAAATGAGAAATTTGCCGTGCAAAAGCTGATACCCACAGTTACTAGGTGATTTTGCTCTGATAGTATATTTTACTAACCAAACATTGAAATGTAATGTTGTGGAGACGACTGTGTGGCTAACGGGCACGGTTAGCTTTGTATCCATGCGATTCGAGTCTGGTCCTACAGCGTGGCACTTTGGGTAAGTATTTTCTTTCATAGCCTTGATTTCATGAATTCTTTGTATGTATATATATATATATATATATATATATATATATATATATATATATATATATATATATAATATATATATATATATATATATGTATATATATATGTATATATATAATATATTATATATATTATGTATATATATATATGTATATATATATATGTATATATATAATATATATATATAATATATATGTATATATATATATTATATATTATATATATATATATATATATATATATATATATATATATATATATATATAATATATATATATATATATATATATATATATATATATATATATATATATATATATATATAAATTGAGAGAGGGGCAGAAGAGGAGTTAAGAAACCCCCCAACACCATACGTGTTGAATGGCCGTTGTCTTTAAATAAAACAAGGGCATTTTTCTTTGGTAGAAAAATGATGTAAGGCGAGTGAGATGAATTTCAAGGTCACCGTCAACCACGCTGACTTTGAAATAGCCTTTACATAATACATACATGCATACATACATACATGGTGGCTGCCCCCTCGTTATCGAGTATGGCCATTGCATGAAGCTTAATCAATGTTGTTATCGTGCAATGTCTGTGCAAGAAGATATTTTTTTAAGTGAGGAAAGGCTGTGCACTGAGTCAATCCCACTCACCAAGCAACAGCAGCCATAATCCGGAAAGAAGAACAAGTCAACATCATCGGTAACGACTGAGCCGCAGGTTTTATGTCGGAGTTATCCCAGTTACCTGAGTTGCCTTCTCCTAGAAGGATGCCCTGACAAAGGCTAGGAGTCCTTCACTCCCAATGGTTTAACTGCGCGATCGGGTATTCAATCCGAGATTTATTGGATGGTGGTTGACTCTCAAGAGTTCCTCCGCCCTTTGACGGGTTTTGTTTTTCATCCAGCAGGGTGACCAATAAACACCCTCCTCACCAAGCGAACGTGGTAGGGTTGCCGGTTTAGTCGCCGACGACCCGACCATGCAACAGGTAGTACTGGGTTACATGTTACCAATAGCACTCGAAAGTGACCTGACATACATACATACATACATACATACATACATACATACATACATACATACATACATATATAAACATATACCTACATATATATATATATATGTATATATATATATATATATATATATATATATATATATACTTATATATATATACATACGTATATATATATATATACATATATACCTACATATATATATATATATATATATATATAAAACTGAGATTGTGTGTCTGTGTGTCTGTCTGTGTATTTCCCTAAAACTTGAGAACTACACAACCAATTTCATTCAAATTTTACATATGCCTTACTTAGGGTCCATGTACTTTCATGGGCAAAAACAATGTTCAACTTCTTGCCTAGAGCGAGCCCATAGCAATATCATATCTTCTCCACTATTTCAGTATTACGTGTTAAAACTGAAACAAAAACATTTCTCTATTTTATGTCAGATGCTTTCACTTTAACAATAAAAATAATAATAACAATTGAATTATATGTAGTAAGTAATAATTAAAATCAAACTAAAGTATAATATAATCATAACATAACAAAAGTAAAAATAGCGATTGGTATAAAATTGCATCAATGATTTGAACTTGAATAAGTGGTTTCACATGAATAGGAATAAATTAAAAATAAAATTAGCGTGCAGAAATGGAATAGTCCAGATGGAGCTGTGCTTTTACATTAGATTATCTGCTAATTAGCTAGCATTAAGTATCTATATGAAGTTTAGCTGTATGTAATATCTGTTTTCTCGAACAGCCGCTCCTACAGAGCTGTTGGTTTATTTCTTATGCATAAAGGACTAAAGCTTCAACTGCTTACTGCTTTCTGACTCATCGTAAGGTTTGTCATTATTATTATTACTGTTTAACTATTGTTATCACGTTTGTTGGTTCCTCGTAAAGGAAACATTGTTGTGTTGCATTTGTTAAATAATTGTAAACTGTAACCCTCCCCCTTTGGGAGAAGGAGCTTTGGTTATTGTTTAAAAATTGAATTGTGTTCTTGTTTGGGGAAATTGACAATATTTTCACCGTTTACACGGAAGCATTTTTGTTAGAATGCCTTCGATAAAAGAAAGCCCAAAAATGAATTTCGCTGCAGCCGTCGGCAGGCGCGAACTCATTGAAATTAAAATAGAAGAAATACGGATTGATCACCGACAAAGACGGTGAATCTAGGATAACACCACCAAACGAAATAAAAAATTAAATTAAAGAAAAGACTATTGTCTATAAAGTATACAATATAGAGAAAAAAAAGATTTGAACACCTGGAGGAAAGCACCATCGAAAAGTGTCTTGGTGCAACTATGAAAGATATCTAACCAGAGGCGGTAATTTCTCCACAATAGAAGCAAGGTTCGAGTCAACGGGGCGTGCAAGGGAGTACTCGACTCGAACCTTGCAAAGTGGAAATATTTTATTCTTACCTTTATATCTGGGACGTAGGACGTCCCGGATGAAAATTAAAAATATCCCCCCAGAAGTAGATGTAGGCTGGATTGTAGCCACACTTCTATAAAAGAGGGAGGACAAGATACAATTGATCGAAATTGCAAGAGACGAACCTACAATTCCAGTCTGTTTTATATTTTGAGCATTGTTATCACTAGCGATATCAAGATATAACTTTGTATTTTGTATTTTATGTGTAGATGTATATATATAGAAGTACACGTAATATGTACACATATATATACACATATATACATGCACTAGCACTATGACCCCGCAACGACGGGTCATAATGCTAGTATATATATATATATATATATATAGGTGCAGGCGTGAGTGTATGGTAGGAAGCTTGCTTCCCAGCCACATGGTTCTGGGTTCAGTCCCACTGCGTGGCATCTCGGGCGTGTGTTTTCTACTATAACCGAGAGTAACTAAAGAGTTAGTAAGCACTGAGTACTCCACAGCAACTGATGCAATGACCTTACTCATTTATGTCTTTGTTGGGTTACTATTTTTATTTCTTTTTCAAAGCCTTGTGAGTGGATTTGGTAGACGGGAACTGAAAGAAGCCCGTCGTATATATATATATATATATATATAATATATATATATATATATATATATACATACCCCCCATATATATATGTATGTGTATGTATGTGAACATATACATACATATATATATATATATATATATATATATATATATATATGCATGTATATATATAGATATATATACATGCATATATATACTTATATACTTATATATACATACATGCATACATAAATATATATATATATACACACACTACATATGTGGGAAATTCTGCCTGTGGGTGTGTCTGTGGAGTTGTTAGCTAACTCCTCCTACATCGTTTTATAGATTTTGATGAAACTTGACACGTGAGTAGAACTCATGTCTGGAAACCTCATAGTATACTCAGATTGTTGAATAAATCGATAATAGGGCCCTTGAATAGGATCCTTATATATTTGTAATGTAATTCTTTTTAACAGCCAAGGGAAATAACCCATTCATTTTCCTACATCATTTGGTATAAATCAAATTGAGTATGCTTATTTCTTAGTATTTGAACAGTTAGAATTATTTTTGCCATTTATCCAGTACATCCCTTAAACAACTAAATAGTATTTTCCTAAACAATAGATTCCCTTATTTCGGTTAGTGACTTATTCACGAATATACCAACACTAGCGCCGCTGTGGGTAATATTCTCTGGGAACGCCCTTTTCAGAGTTATTTACTCTGAATTGTTATTATCTCATATCTGATTAGCCTGTTATTATGTAACATACCTCACGATTTTATTATACATACCTTATTAGCATTTCTTCCTTAATTCTATATACTCTGGGAACGCATTAAAGCCTTTTTCGGGGCTACTTTAGTTGAATTCTCACTATCGGGTAACTAATTTCATGTTATTACATAACTGACTTCATAATTTGGGTATCCATAACTTATTGGGAATTCCTAAAAACAAGATCCTGTATAAGACAGTTCGGTATTCTCTGTAAATGCACTAAAACCGTTTTAAGGGCTACATACTTTATAATTGTTGTTATTGAATTAGCGAAACAATTATGAGAACGCTTTTTCGGGAATTACCGGTACGTCAACTCGTTTATATATATATATATATATATATATATATATATATATATATATATATATATATATATATATAATATATATATATATATAAATATATATATCTTTTCTGTCTTTCTGTTTTACTTGTTTCAGTCATTTGACTGCGGCCATGCTGGAGCACCACCTTTAGTCAAGCAAATCGACTCCGGGACGTATTCTTTGGAAGTCTAGTACTTATTCTATCGGTTCCTTTTGCCGAACCGTTAAGTTTACGGGGACGTAAACACACCTTCATCGGCTGTCAAGCGATGTTAGGGGACAAACACAGGCACATAAACATATACATGCACACACACACACATATATATATACATATACGACGGGTTTCTTTCAGTTTCCGTCTACCAAATCCACTCACAAGTCTTTGTGTGTATATATATATATATATATATATATATATATATATATAGGTCATCCCATAAATAATGCAGTTTTTTTATGCTTCTTTTATCTTCTTTTATTTTTCAAAATTAAGATAAACAAAGTTCTTTTTTAATCTAAAATATACCCACCTTCATTTTCTACACTGCTCTTCCATCTATCTGGTAGACTTGCAAGGCTCTTCTTCCAAAATACACTTGTCCGTGACGAAAAATATTTCTCCAGTTTTGTTCTGACCTCGTCTACAGAATTCATATTGTTCCTGTCCAAATGATTTTAAAGACTGCGGAATATCCGGCGAATATGGTGGGTGGGGCACGTTTCTAGTCTTTGGAATGTCATCCTCACTGTATGTGGTCGAGCATTATCCTGATGGAAGAACACCTTTCGTCTTGAAACCAAAGATGGTTACTTTTTCTTCTAGCGCTGACTTAAGCCGCTAAAGCTGCTCGCTGTAGATCTCCTTTGTTACCGTTTGGTTTGGGTTTAAAAGTTCAAAAAGAACTAAACACTTCATGTCCCACCAAACAAATAACAACACCTTACATGAGTAAAGACCTTCTTTAGCCTAGGATATCGGTGTTTCTCCTTTCCCTACCCACTGTCTTCGGCGCTTGACAGAGAACCCATTTCTCGTCAGCAAAAAGATCCGAAAAAGGTTTATTCGCAAGACTTGACAGCAAAGAAGAGCACACATTCACTATCTTCGCATAATTAGACTAGGAAAGTTTGTGAGGAACCCATTGACCCAATTTGCTGACTTTTCCAATGGCATGCAGGTGTCGATGAATGGTTTAATGACCAAATCCAAGCTTCTCTGCTAGTCCCTCAACAGTTACAATGGGATTTTGTCCCACTAGGGTTTGCTGGACGTCCTCGTCGAGCTCTACAGATCTTCCAGGATGAAGCTCGTCTTCTAGACTGTAGTTTTCGGTTCGGAAATTCTGGAACCATCGTTGCCACTGGCTTATGCTTATTGCCCGATCCCCATATACTGCATTAATATTCCTCGCACTTTTCGTTGCGTTGTTGCCTTTATTGAACTCAAAAAGCAAAATATGCCGAATATGCTCCTTTGTCATTTCCATTATAGCTTTAAAAACATAACTGTTAAAATTGAACTGCACTCTTCAAAACTTGCACTAAGAATAATTACAAGGTAAAATTACTATCTGCTTTTATAGCAAGGTGTGTGTGTGGGGGGGGGGTGCGTACGATTATACATCTACTAGAAAACAGATAAACAAGTGCACCGAATAAAAATATCTCGTGGTATTTTTGTTAACCCTATTGAAACTGACATGTCTGAGACTACCTCTGGTTTTCTCATACATAATCTTTCATTTTAAACTACTTATGCTTAGATTTAAACAGCGCATTTGCGTTTGAGTGGTAGATAGAATAGCTTTCGTTCCAAGTTCAAATGTAGCCGATCTTACGCTTGCTTTTTATCCATTCAGGGTCGATACATAAAATTTTCATTGAAGTACGATGGTAGAGAAGATCGATT
The DNA here is from genome assembly GCF_006345805.1 of Octopus sinensis. Lineage (NCBI taxonomy): Eukaryota > Metazoa > Mollusca > Cephalopoda > Octopoda > Octopodidae > Octopus > Octopus sinensis. The sequence continues at coordinate 106,951,470 of NC_042998.1, read as the reverse complement.
CTAACTTCTTTAGAATCTGCGATCGCTGACAATATGGATCCTTGTAAAAATCACTTGAAGGAAAGCAGCATTTTATTCTCGCGTGAAAATTTCATGACAATCATTGTAACACTATGTCCTTGTTAAGGAAGTCACCAGAAGGTGATCGCCGATCTGTTTGTGCAAGGAAGGAAGATTTGAATGAAATCTTCAATGCTGTTTTTTAAAAAATTAATCTGATAAATCCGTCCGCACGCTTTAGCTAGCGCGATTTCGTTTCACTATATACTCTGGAAGTTTCAGAAGTGGAAGGCCTCTTGGTTTTGCATTAACGCTCGCTAATTTGCAAAAACAGCGTTATTTTTAGCGGTAAACACATAACTATAGTGTCTTCTAGGGCTATAGTCAAACAAAATTGCGTTCGTTTAAACGTACCCGCGAGTTCAAAGGGTTAAGTCAGATATTTTAAAGTTATGTTCTAAAAACATCTTAATTATGAAAAAGTAATTTTTCTCATTATCTGGTCGAACTGAATCGAATTTACCCGAGTATATTGATATCGGAATGCCCATAGTAATATATTATTAATGAATTCTAGCTTGGCTCTCCAGTTTACTCCTACAAAACATATGCATCTCTCTTACGACATCAGTGATTGCAAGAAGACTGCCATACAAGTCTTGTAGAATGCTTTCTCCAAAAGATATTCAGAACGACTTGCAACATGCAAGTGTAAGAACCAATCAATGTTTTCTTCTTGGCGTTTGGTGAGTGTCTATGTAGAGGACACGTACACTAGCGCTAATTTAAGAAGATACGTTTAAAAATATAGCTATGTATATGAGCGTGACGGAATGTCAGCAGCGGTAGCACAGTGGACTTTACAGTTTTAGTTTAGTTTGTGAGTTCAAATATCGCTAAAGTTGACTTTGGCTAATATTCCTCAAAAGTCCATAAAATAAGTGTCTGTTATAGTGTGTGATTGATTTATTGGCTTATAAATCTTCCCTACAAAATTGTGGCTTGCACAAATTTAAAACAACTCCTCATTATTTGTTGTCAGTATCGACGTGTGGCTGAAGACTTTCATTTCTATTCTTGCCACACTCCAAGAATTAATGTCTGTTTATACACTCCAAGGAATCCTTTCATTTCTGTTATCTCTTACGAACTAAAAACTGTTTTATATCCTTTTAACATTTTTACTATTGGTGATTTAGCAGAATCATTAGAATGTCACACGAGATACTACAAAATTTTGTTAGTTATAACGCTTTACGTTTTGAGATCAATACATCGAAGCTGAATAAAATCAAGTCGAGTCTCTATAGTAGACTGTGTCCCTTCGCTTAATCTGTGACCTTGTGTCTGTCTTGGAATCCACTATTTTTACTGGTTGTGTATAAGGAAAATATTGTGAGTGAGAAGTGAAAGACTCACAAGCAAGCAATAAAATTTGAAAGTGAAGAACTACAATTCTATTGTATATAAATATATAGACTTATATTATTATATACATATATTCTTGCAAGTGTTTTTAGAGTCGTAAGATTCCGATCTAAACACGTTCAGCACTCACATTTCGACTTATCTAACTTCTCTCAACAGCAAAACATTTAAATAATTTCAGGTACTAAAATACTTTTTGGTACAAAGTCATAATGTTTTTGAATAAAAATGTATGATCGTATAACGTTCTTACCTTTTCCAAAAATCTTACAGTGTAAAAGAATACAAATTCACTTCAGCTTCAGAGAATCGAAACCGAGTTTACATCATTGTTCGCCATGGACAGCTAAATTACGTAAAATGCTGAAAGCATACGCTCTTACATTCATACACGCATGCGTAAAAACATTACAAATCTACAGCAACCCAACATGAAATGAAAAGCTTTTTGCTCATTAGCAAAAGGTCATGCATGTTTATGTTGTCAGAGAACTTCAGTGTCAGTAGCATAAATAAGCAGAGTATACTTTTGCAATTCAGGAAAAAAAATAATAAATAAAAACCTGGTTCACAAAATTGATAGAGATGTAGGGAAAATAGATATGACAACCAACGAAAGCTCTGTGGAATTATCACGGAATATGTTACACATATCATAATTAGTTGTCTGAAATGTCATGAAGAGGCCACCTACCTATGAAGCATGGTGTAGTAGCTAAAATACTATACAATAGAAAACATAAAAAATAATAGTCTTTAAGATAATTTTAAAAGTTTAAGGGATATACAGGAATACTCGCCTATAACAGAAAAGAATACTGGAATGATGAAGTCAAATCGTTTGTAAAATATAGGCACAACAGATCAGATATCTGGTATAGGAAAAAGATAGTGCGAGCGATGAACTAAGACATGTACAGATTCTACTCCCGGAATATAACTTAAAATTTATATTTCTGTTTATTTGGGTTACGTAATCAAATGCCTCAGACTAATCTTGAGAAGCTGGACCACACAAAAACCAGAAGAGTCAAGAGTAATAAAGAAATTTCACGTCATTAATGGAAGTGTGAAAATATGCAAAGCATTGCTGCTGTTTAGCTTGTGATGCTGTTTATGCGGTTTAACAGTACAACTTTTACATTCGGGTAAAAACAAAAGAAAGTACGGTCATAAAACCTTTCAGCCTTTAATATGTATGTCATTCACAACACTTTTGCAATGTTTATCCTGACAACATTTGGCTTCCTGGATTGATCATTACAAGAACTTAACGAGATGGATGTCAGAGATCGCAAGCTGTTCAGTGTTACCGGAAATTCCACATCAATAGAGATATAGGCAAATTATACTCCCCATATAATGGTGGTGACCATGGTCCCCAATTTATATCAATATTATACGAAACCCGGTTTGTAACATTAAATCAACGTCTCTAGAAGAGAGAAAAAAGATAAACTATTTCGCTCAAGCTGGGAGTGTGATGATGAAAACATTTGAACAGTTATACTTGAAGCGAGGCATAAAATAAAATCTAACATAGATATCCTTCAAAGAAATATTTTTAAAATGCTACTTCACACGCACGCGCACGCACACACACACACACACACACACACACACACACACACACACACACACACACACACACACACACACACACACACACAAAGAGCTGTTCATAGTGAAGATTGTACACGAAAACTTGAATAATAAAAACAAGTCCAGAAAGGAAATGTATCATATTAAAAACCTGATATCGAATACCAAAAGGTATACTTTGAAGGTTATCCCCATGCAATCTAGGAAAGTTTCCCACCCAGGCCCTCTCATATGAAAAGCACATTTTGCATAAACTTATATATGTTGCGAGCCGACAACAAATAGAAACTAAACAAAATTAAAAGCGAAGTCATCTGGCACATTATTGCCATCTGTGAGAGAATGACCTATTGATATCATGCCACGTAATGCGAGAATTAGGAGTCAAAACTATTTGGAATAGAATAAGTATGAAGAAAAAAGCAAACAAAGATGAACATATCTAAGCCGGTGAATCAAAAGAATATTAATTGAAACTAAGAATACAAACAACAAACATTAAATCACAACTAAATTGATAGTGATGTACAGTACAACTAAATAAAAATACATTCTGTTCTGGTAGGCGACTGTCCGTTTGACAGTGGTACGAAAACTACGGAAGAAAGAAGATATTTATAAACCATCGATGAGAAGCCTGACAACCCAGCACCCGAAATACACTTTCAGTTTATACCCATTATTACTGAGTGTGGGATATGTATCAACCTGGCTGGATCAAAATATAGCTGGGCTTGGG
>NC_042998.1:106940201-106942701 GCF_006345805.1 Octopus sinensis | reverse complement strand
TAATGATTAAATTCCAACTAAATATAACATTTGATCACTTGTTTTCTTTATTCAAAATTTGGACAGAACTTATGGGATGACCTGATAAAAACACTGATACCTGGAATTAACTAAAGGAATATTGATGTTATAGGACATACTAATCGTATACTAATTATAAACTAAGAGGTATATTATAGGTTTTAAAAGTTTTTAGTGTTAATCCATACATGATATAGTTTCTTAGGGGTACTTAATTAGAAGGGCTACTTACATAAAGGCCCTTATAAATACTAAGATCAAGAGGGTGGAACACTTTAAGAAAGCGATAAAGTAATTACTAAAACCGTGATGATATCTGATCAACTAGGCAGGAAAATTCACGTGGATAGTATACTAACTTTGTTTAGCACACCAACTAACTGTACTTTATAGCTTTTATTATGTTGTCATATATGCAATGTACTTTAATTTCAGACTAAAAATATTAAAAGTAAGTTTCCATCAAAATCACTTCAATCATAAGACCTATAAAGTGCTACTTTCGAAAATATTTACAAGTACAGGTGACACTATGTACGCATGATACCCTAAGGTCTAATCTATTATTAATCAGGTTGCCCTTATCTGTATGCTTAAAAATTTCAAGATTCCATAGAGCACAGCTCACACCCATATCTACTATTTCTATAAGGCTGTGCTGTTTTTATTATTTCCAATTTAAGGCCAAACCCAATTTCGCTTTCCTTCAATTCCCAAATCTTACTAGATAATGACGTACAATTCGCCTTATGACAAGTCTTTCTTCCTGATACCTTGGTAGTTTTTAAGCTGAAGCGAAGACAGCATGTTTTTTGTTTATCTCCTTCCTTGTTTACCTTCTTGAGGTTTAAAGGCAAAATTAAACTAATGTGTCCATCTGTTTTAATTTAATTTAGTTCTATGTATTTATGCAGCTGAAGATTGCTCTGCATTTTAATTGATGTAATGATTTCATTGTTCAATTAAATGGAGTCGCTTGAAACGATCGTACTGCATTACCTCTGGATACCCTTGTTGCTTATTTGGATTTTAATCACCTTATTTTGAAACAGTATGGATTATACCGTACTAAATTCTGGTACCTCAACTTAAGTACCTAATTCATCTGAATCTAAATTTTTGCCACACCACACACACACACACACACACACACACACACACACACACACACCACACACACACAAACACACATATATATTGCGAATCATAATGATGTAAGCATATTCATTCTGAACATTTTCCGGCAGATTTGAAGGCGAATATTTTAATCACAGTTGTATTTCACCCTCGGAAAACTCCACTTTTTTGACGATGTTTGTTGAAAACATACTCAATTCATTGAGTATATCTATCTATCTATCTATCTATCTATCTATCTATCTATCTATCTATCTATCTATCTATCTATCTATCTATCTATCTATCTATCTATCTATCTATCTACAATGCATTGTGTTAATGACCAATTCATTTAACTTGCATCCAGTGCATTCATTAAGCTCAGGGAGCCTCTATGAATTCAACAAGGAAAATTCCTGAGCCAACTTAGAAAGCTCTGCAAGTTAACGGAGTAACGTGAACGAGGTCTCTCACCATCTCAGAGATAGCAAACAAATCTCCTCATGTTATATCCTAGATTAGAAAGAAGGATGCATTAAGAAATGTTTTTCTAGAACACTCTGCCTTTAAACAAAAGACGAAGTGACGAGTTTCTTGGTTAGAAAGTAATTTTATTTTAGATTTCTTTAAAGGCAGCGAGCTGGTAGAATCGTTAGCGCGCAGAGCAAAATGCTTAGTTCATATTGAGTTTTCCTTTTATCGTTTTAGGATCGATTAAATAAGTTTCAGTTTAGCACTGGGGTCGATGTAATCGACTGAACCCCTCCCGAAATTGTTGGCCTTTTACCAAAATTTGAAGCCATAATAGGTCTCTTGGATCAGGTTGCTTTGGAGTTAGAAGACAGCAACAACATTTTTCATGTAAGTATCGTGAAAAACTGTACAGCTGCCGAGTGTTTTACATCAGGGCGATGAGAATCCCTAATATGTAACTGATCTAATCGATTAGTATGTGGTGCGATGGTGCCCCATATCGATACATAACGTCGATTCGTATCAGATATTTTGATAATCACATAGGGTTGTTGTCAGGTCTCAATACAAAATCATTTATTACATCCGTTGTGCAACTAATTCAAATGATACGGTAACTATAGAAACATGTGCGTGATTAATGATACTAGTATTCTATAATGTAAAACCATGTCCGTTCTGCTTTATACGCCCCCGCCCCATCTCTCTCTCTCTCTCTTCATTTTATGAATCATTTGTCCCAATATTATTCTTATTCTCATTCCTGCTTATCCTACGCTGTGTCGTTTTTATTAATTCATTGTGTGCGTATGTATGGTGGTATATATGTATATATATATATATATATATATATATTATATATATATTATATATATGTGTGAATAGT
>NC_042998.1:106933647-106940101 GCF_006345805.1 Octopus sinensis | reverse complement strand
CCTCTGTGTTTAGCCCATTGTGGGTAGTAAAGAAAAAAATTATTATTATTATTATTATTATTATTATTATTATTATTATTATTATTATTATTATTGTTGTTGTTAATGTTATTTTTTTAGGCATTTCAAACTTTTTGTTTTATTTCATTTTTTTTGTTTTTATAAAAGGTAATGAAATGATCAAACATACAAGCACAGTTTCATCATTAAAGGCCTCCAGTTCTGCAATGGAAGACACAAAAAATAAGTTTTGAAAATATTAATTTGAACGAAAAATGTACGAGAAGTATCACCACTAACAGCAATAACAACAACAACAACAACAACATGAACATCATCATCAACAACAACAACGATAACATTCCATCTTTTGATAAGTTGTAAATTAAACAGAGTTCCTCCGTGGCTGACGAATTTATCCAGAAAAGGCAGAAGGTGAAATAATAATGCTTGTAAAAAAAAAATAGAGGGTGCTTCTTTATGTACTCGGAAAAAAGACATGTAGTTGGGTGGTTCTGCATTGTCATCTAGGTACTGGTTCTCTGGGGGCTGGTGTTCATTGAGAGAGCAGAGAGAAGGTCCATCAGGGTGTAGTGTTGTGTAAAAGATCCAGTTTCTAAACATATATAAGTAAATACTATTTAAAGACCTTCTGCCCAGAATTGAAAAACAAAAGAAAAAGAATGGGTGCAAATAACTGTGTGGTTTCACTAAAGGGAATATCAGAGATGAAGATCTTGGATGCTGCTACCGCTTTTCAGGAGTAGCATCAGTCTCAATTTCTGGTATATCCAGAGCAAAATCAAACATGCTCGCCTCTCCCATCAATACTATGGGCCAAAGATCACCGGAAGGAAGAGAGGATTAATTATTCAAACGAGAACTGACCAGGGGTGTCAAGCAGCAATACCATCTCATCAATATGAATTGATAGGGAAGAGATGGAAACTGGAGAAGGATAACAAATTGTGAGGAGCAATAAGAAAAAAAAATGGCGGTGAAAAATAAAATGTAAGCTCGGGTAAAAGATAGGAAAGAGATTAGAAATCCTTCACGAAGACATGCTCAAACTCACGCAATACCTGAGTAAGAAATAGACTAGGTAGTGAAGAGAGTGATATATATCCAATCTGTCGTCACACTGGCCCATACGATTCATCGCGATATATCTAAATTTGCATAATGCTCATTTAAACTGAGATGTATAATTGGGAAGATAGGCTATGGGTTGCACCTTGTTGTTCGTTCAGCTACAGTATCGTAACCGTAATAAATGATCTTATAAAAGGTCGTATTAAATGCTGTGTCTATTTTCTCATACTCGATTCCAAGCAACATCCACCATCCCCGCTTATTTGTCATAATAATTTCTAATCATCTGTGACCTTTGTGACAAATGAAGAAATTGTTTTTTTTATTGTTGTTATGTCAGTAGCGTGGGTTGTTATTTCACTTCTGTGTTCTGATTTTTATGCCCTGCATGGCAACCTCGAGGTTGATAAAATTAAGTATCGGTTAAGCATTGCGGTCGATGATAAAGACTAACAACCCCAACCAAATTTCAGGCCAGGTACCTATGTTGGACACAGTTATTGTTATAATTGTTATTATCAATAGGGCAGTGGATTAGCAGAATCATTAGTGTATTGGGCAACATGCTTTGTAGTATTCTTTGTGCTTTTAGTTTAAATCCCGTCGAGATCAGCATTGTTTTTCATCCCCCAGAGGTCGATAAAATAGTGTAGCAGCTAAGAATTGATGTCAATTTAATTGACTAACTTCTCCCTCTAACTTGTTAGCCTTGAACCTAAAATAGAAATTACTACCAACAGTAGTAGTTGTAGTAGTAGTAGTAGTAGTTGTAGTAGTAGTAGTAGTAGTAGTAGTAGTAGTAGTAGTAGTAGTAGTACTTCTGGTCCTTCCTTATTACTTTTATTTACCGTTCCACGTCTTCCGTTTTTAAACCTGCTCTCAAACATTTGAAATTAACAGATGGATATCATGAAGATCCATAAAATTGTTTGATCTCCTGTAGTGACTGAAGCGCAATTTTTAGATTCTTAGGTAATGGTAATTATGGCACCGATACCAACATCTCTCTGATCAAGTCCGCCTTGTCCATTTCATCTATGGCTCCTTCTAAGAAACTACGAGCATCAAAAGAAACAGATTGGGTAGTGAAGAGAGTGATATATTTCTTCTGTTGGCCTGCTCGCTTAGCCAGCGGGGTGGCGTCATTCGAAGGCTAAAACAATGCGAACGCATTGTGACCAGCGATGTGTAACTACATCTGATGGACTGGTCGGTCACGTGATCGTGATATATATAAACCTTTACATAAATAAATAACGTGAAATACACGAAGGGACGAACATAAGAGACAGACGGGTCATTCAAAGCCTTCATCCAGTCTGTTGTCACACTGTAGCGCATACGACTCATCACGATATGTCTAAACTTGCGTAATACTCTTCACCTGAACAGAGACGTTGTATAAGAGATAAGATATAGGCCTATAGGTTGCACCTTGTCGTCGTTCGGTCAGCTACCTGTGTACCATACATTCCCCTTAGAGTGCACAGTATCCATAATATTCGCCTTTTCAATAAACATTTCAAACTGTTTGTTGTTTTGTTTGCACAGATGATGATAATGAAAAAGGAAAATTACAGATTAAGATATTGTTCTTTTTTTTCTGCCTCTTTCTTTTTTCTTTCTTACAAAGTACTGAGGTCGATATAATCAGATAAACCTTCAAGCTAGTGCAACAAACACCATGGATACAGTGCAATCACTGAAACCAGAGCGAAAACAAAAAAAAAATTCGATGAAGATTTTACAGTTTAATGGTTCTTATTCCTTTTACAACACATTATCACCATCAGATACGTGGTAAGTCGGCATTAAAAGAGAGAGAGAGAGAGGTGGTAGGAAGATAAAGAGATAGCGGACAAATTGACGAGTTCGAAAAGTGAAAACATTAAATTAATAATAATAATAATAATAATAATAATAATATAATAATAATAATAATTATTATTATTATTATTATTATTATTATTATTATTATTATTATTATTATTATCATTATCATTATTATTATCGTTATTATTATTATTAATCATCAAGAAGAATGACAGAAAGAAATAAAAAAGGAAATGAAGAGGTGTGAAGGAAAACAGAGAAAAAGAAGGAGGAGAAGATGAAAATGAAGAAATAGGAGGAGGAGGAGGAAAAGAAGAAGAAGAAGGGAAGGAAAGGAGAAGGAGAAAAAAGGACGAGGAGAAGAAAAAAGAGAAGGATAAGAAGAAAAAGAGGAGGAGGGAAACGAAGAAGAAGAAGAAGAAGGAGAGGAAAGAAGGAGGGAGAAAAGAGAAGAAAAAGGAGGTGAAAAGGAAGAAGAAGGAGAAGAAGACGAAGAAGAAGAGCAACAGCAAATCCAAAGCCAAAATAGCAAGGAGCCCATTAAGCATAATGATTTTTGAAGATAACATTAGCGTGTAACATTGTCGTCTGATAAATTAATTCTAGTTTTAAAAAATAATAACATATTGCGTTAGTATTCAATTTAATGATGGGGACTTTTATTTCATCCTCTGTTATTAATATCATTAGTAATCATTGCTATAGAGATGGCGCACAATCAATTCAGTTTTAGAATCATAGAACAATCATTGATTTATCATTTAGGAACCTCATTTATAGAAGTGGTGTAAAGACAAGAAATGTATAAAGAGTACTAGTGGAGTCTCCATTTTGTCCTGATATTTTTTCATTTTTGCTTTATGTGCTGCACCCAGAGCCCTATTCTTAGAACCACTAAGACTGATTGAAAGTAGAACGGAAGTCATTCACAGACATTCAAAGATTGGGTTCGATTTCTTCCAAAAATGGCCCCCAATAAAAGCATCCAATGAGATAGAACAGACCTATAGTCAAAGTCGTTCTAGCCGTTGCCATCCAGTTTTTTTTTCTCTCCGGGCATAGATTACCCGGGTCTGCATAATCCAGTGTACCATTCTAAGACTGAAAAGCGTGTGATTTGAAGGCAATTTGGCTGCTATTTCTAGCGTTTCAGATAATCTCGTAGAAGCAATTTTGTTGAGGAACAATGGTACTCATTTATAGGAGTGGTAGAAGGATAGGTTATGTTTTGTCTACAGAGACATTGGCGAGCTCTGTGATCTGCTTGAAAGTTTAAGAGCGATGGAAACGCCCCCAGGAGACGACATCATTCATCAGAGACTCTCGACGGTAAACTGGCAAATGGTAGCAATTGACATCGAGCAAAGCTAGGTTCAACAGATCCAGGCTAAAGGTAGCAACTGTTCGCACATGATCCAGTTCGAGCTAAATAGATGTATCTTGAAAAATGTATCTTGAATTCGCCAGGACAATATAGACTGAACCCTTGTAAAGCAGAGTTTCGTGGAGAAGGCGATCGAACTCATGTTTAACTACTTCGGATATGATGGCTGGATGCGACATTATTCTGCTAAAGAACTGAATTTCGGTCGTCAAGAGAGCATTGAGATGAAAATAGTGTCAGTTTTCCAGTCTTATTCAGATCTAGAATCATGCCAACAAAACACATATTCTAACGGATTTAAACACTCTCTTCTATGGGATTAAATTTCATTCCTGGTTGCCAGTGCCACATTGTTGAGCAAATTCATTGAGGGAAAAAACTTACCGCAATGTATATCGACTCCTTAATATAGTTTGTTCAGTAGGAAGCTGTTGCATTGATAATAATAATTTTGTGGTTTTAAATATTTGGCATTTAGAATCTATACACAAAATGGAAATCAAATTACATGAAAATAAAATAAAGATATTTCAATGTATGACTAATGGAATTTTTGCGGAGTATTTAATGGCGAAATAAGTAATACATATTTAGTTCGACCATACCCTTCATAAGTCATAAATTTATACATACTCAAATGCATGCAAATATGTATGTGTGTAACATCATATATGTAATCATAAATATCTATTGCTTCTAACAAAAGCATGCATATAACGCGTCCATTTACAAGATCATATGACAACATATCAAGAAATATACGTATGTACATATGTGTACGTATGTGTGTGAGCATATATACATACATGTACAAATAGATAAATATAGAAAAATAGATAAAAGGGGCAGATACTTATGTCGTACTAGTCAAAATTGACAAGGATGTTTTTCTTATATTTTTGTCTTTTTTGAGAAATATTTCATATTTCTGTTAAGACTTGCTCATTTTCTCATTTCATTTTGTCAACTTTTAGTAATTCTTATTCGTTATTTTTTTTCAAGCCTTGCTTCTGTTTCTTCTCATTTGTCTTCTTTTGTAGAACTACTTTCCAATTCTCATCGAGTATTGACGTCTTGGGATAATCCCAGTTTAACTTCTGCAGTCCGAAGTCGAGCAGTTTCTCTGTCTTATATTTGAAAACTAATCTTCGCTCCTACTCACTCTTACTTAATTTCCTTCATAATTCTCACTAACTCACATGCTTTATTATTTCTTCTCTTTCTCCCAGTCTCTCCCATCTTTTGAATAACGACACTTCTTCTGCCACCTTTAAAACCTCTACCATCAATTCTACAGCCACTGCAACCACTATAACGAATAATGAATACTACCTTCATAACCACCGCCAACACCACCACCACCAGCACCACCACCACCACCACCTGCACCAGCACCAGCACCACCAGTAAAAAACACGGAAGCTTGGGTCTGCAGCCAGGCCTTTCGCAATACCCTTAAAGCCGGGAACTTTTCAGCAACCCCTCGTACATGATAACTGCAACTTTATTTCGCTTGATTATTCTCTTAAATATAAGCAGCATGGATGTGACTTTTAATTTCTGCCAGGGAAGTACATTCTTTTGCACAGACAAAGAAATGATGGGCACCTCTCGCAGTAGGAGTTCAGAGAGCTTATTATCCACGCTGACACAAGCCTTCAGTCCATCATGAAATTCTTTTTAATTGAGTCAATAATGAAGTATTGACACTCTCTTACCAATGTATGTATTTGCTCAATCAGAAGAACCAGTTTATATCTTGGATTGTAATTGAAGTCGCAAGGCGTTACATCAGAGTTTTCTTTCTCCTAGAGAGGTGTCTAAACAAAGACTAAGGGTCTCTCACTCCAGGCTGGTGGATGGCATTGACTCAACTGAGTTCATCCGCCATTTGACAGGGTTCTTTTATTCTATACTGCGCTGTCCAACGAAAACTGTTGTCCTTGCCAAGCAGGCTTGACAAGATTGCCGAGCTTGTCGCTGACGAATCGACCACGCAGGGGTTGCACTGAGTTACATGTTACCAGTTGCACTAAGAGTGACCAGGCATGTTTACATACACGCACACACACGCATACATACATACATACATACATACATACATACATACATACATACATACATACATACATACATACATGCATG
>NC_042998.1:106901147-106928647 GCF_006345805.1 Octopus sinensis | reverse complement strand
AAATATCCCTTACAATGCAAGCAGCAGTCCAAAAGCCAGCTATAATGCAAATTCATTTATGATGTTTTATTGTATTATAGTTTTTGTGGTAAAATAATATGTCGAATCCTAAAGGTGAGCAAGCCTAAAACCGTATGATAGTGATTCATGCCTTGATTGCTGATGATATCTTGCAAATAAACAGTTGATAAGGCTTGCACAATATGATGGGTAATTGTTACATGTAGAACACAACTATTGTGGAATTCTTGGTGTGTACATAATATTTTACAGGCATGTATGTATGTATGTATGTATGTATGTATGTATGTATGTATGTATGTATGTATGTATGTATGTATGTATGTATGCATGTATGTATGCATGCATATATGTATGCATGCATGTATGTATGTATGTATGTATGTATGCATGTCATTATTCTGTTTATTTCAAGAGTATTGCCAATAGAGAAAGAACTGTTTTCTAACCTAGATCTGAGGCTCCTTCATTGGAAATTCAACATCAACAACAGGGTATTTTGTTTGTATACACGCATGCATGTATGTATGTATGCATGTATGTATGTATGCATGTATGTATGAATGTATGTATGTATGTATGTATGTATGTATGTATGTATGTATGTATGTATGTATGTATGTAAGTACAGATTTGTTTGTTTTATGTATGTATTCTCATGCATATAGTTACATATCTAGACATGCTCATATAAACTGAAATGACGAATGTCTGGAAAGTTTTACATATTTTTACGGTTCCAGTGATGGATTGGATCTATAATCTTCGAATTAGCTTTCTCCTTTCTTGTTTTGAGAAGCCTAATTTCTCAAGATTTGTATTTAGGCAGTGATTTACATATCCCAGGCCCCCATTAATTACAGGCATAAACCTGAACTTGTAATCTGGATATAGTAACTGCAGATTTCTCTCTAGCTCAGCATATGTGTTCTCTTTTTCATTGATCTCCAGCTTTATGTTAACATCCGGTGGGCAGCTAATTTCCCCAACTGTGCACAGTTTCTCTTCTCTATCCCAAATCATTATATCAAGTCTGTTGTTCTTACATTTTATTGAGGTCTTCACTGGTACATTCCACCAGTATTCCTTTTTATTATGAGTAGCTATGGCTTCTACCATACTGTGGGTTCTTATTTCTTTGTTCTTGGGATTATTCTTCCGACGGATTTCATTATAGAGTGTCCTAGCTACAACATAATGTCTCATCGGTAGATAATACCGCGATGACATTTTCGGACAACTGCTTATGATGTGGGTGATATCTTTAGTGTGAACTCCACGAAGTCTGCATCGGTTGTCCCACTTTGCGAATTTACCTGCATCTCTATCCCTTTTGTGCATCAGGTACTTGGTTGATATTTCCTGTTCCTGAATTGCAAACGCATACCTTTCAAAGTGGGAGGTAGTATTCCGGCTACTGGTCCATGATAAACTGCTTTGATGATCGATGTAACTATCATCACGGAGCTTTCTAGTAACATATCTATGCATAGTCTTCTGCTCATATAGGCTCGTCCTTTCATCTGATGATACGTTGCGGTAGAGTCGTGCGACTTCTTTGGGCATGTATTCTAGGTTATCAGACAAAGTGTATTGCTCAAAGAGCTGCCTTCCAAGTCTTATGATGTTATCAGCTTCATGTATGCAAACTTGGTCAAGGGATGCACTTCGACACTTGGTGGTTTAAAGATGTTGCCGAAGGAATATGATGCGACATTCAAAGGCATTTTGGATCGATGTTAAGCTTCTTCCACTTTAGTTTCGTTTTAGGTAGAGGCGATCTACATCCCTGTTTATGTGGAAATTATGTGTGCTTGTTAGTATTTTTCGGGTTTTCACATCAAGCGTCCTATCAAGCAGCCCAAATGTTGTATGTATGTATGTATGTATGTATGTATGTATGTATGTATGTATATTCTCTTCTGTTTTTAATTATTTGAATTCTTTTTCTGAGGCAGGAGCTGGGTTCTAGCAATGATACAAAGCTCCATTGTTGGAATGTAGATAACGAAAACAATGTCACATTTTAAACTTGAGAAAAGTCTTGCACATTTTTACTTTTCCACATGCAAATTGTATCTGTAAATTGCCAGCTGATTTCTTTTTCATGGACCAAAAACCGGAATACTAACTCCCATTTTGGAGATTATGCGTTTGCAATCCAGGAACAGGAAATATCAACCAAATACCTGATGTACAAAAGGGGCAGAGATCTAGGAAAAGCTATAAAATGTGACAACTGATGCAAAATTTGTGGAGTTAACAGTGAAGATATCACCCAATTCATAAGCAGTTGTCCAAAAATGTCATCACAGTATTAGCTATCGATAAGATATGATGCTGTAGCTAGGACACTGTATAACGAGATCAGTCGAGAGGATAGCCCCGAGAATGAAGAAATAAGAACCTACAGTATGGTAGAATAATAGCCGCTCATAATAAAATGGAATACTGGTGGAATATCCCGGTGAAACCTCAATAAAATGTAAGCACAATTGACCTGCTATAATGATTTGAGATAGAGAAGAGAAACAGTACAGTGGTGGAAATCAGCTGCCCAGTAGATGTCAACATAAAGCTGAAGATCAGTGAAAGTGAGAATACCTACGCTGAACTATTGAGAAATCTGCAGTTACAAGTTTAGGTTTAGACTTGTAATTATTGGGGCACTGGCATATGTAACACCCTGCCTAAATACCGATCTTAAGAAATTAGGCTTCTCAAAACCATAACGGAGAAAGCCGCAGATCCAAGCCATCATAGAAACTGTAAAAATCTGCAAAACTTTCCTGAAGTTAATCATTTAAGTATACATAAGTATATCTAGATATGCAAGTACACGCATGAGAAGATATATATATAAACCAAAACATACAAATCTAGAGGTATATATGCATACATACATACACACATACATACATACATACATACATACATACATACATACATACATACATACATACATACATACACACATACAGACATACAGACAGACATACGTATATGCATACGTACATACATACTACATAGATACATACATGTATATATGTATATATATATATATATATACACGTATATACATATACATATACATATATATATATATATATATATATATATATATATATATATTATATATATATATATATAAATATATATAAATATTTTTCATCTTTAGCCTCCTTTTTTATAGGGGTCCATAAAATAAATACCAGTCAATTAATAGGATGGCAATGAAAATGAAAGGCGGGGCAATCGAATTATTTACCATACTCCTACACCAAAATGCATGACATTACGCCTAGTTTAGAAATCATTGTTTATCATCATTTCTCGGTTATTTAGTGTAACTTACAACAAAAGTTAACCGGTCGTCTGAAAGCTGAAATACAAACCAACAAGTTGATAGATTTGCTTAAAAAACTCCAATACATTTTCAATGAATGACAAATAAAACAGTTTCTTTCCAATGTCACAGAATGGAAACAACGTTTATTTGTCTTATCGTTTACTTTTTATCTTACCTTATTTATTATTTCATTTTTTTTTCTCGTCTTCGGGATAAACAATTAAGTTGTATATTTAATCAAACTATGTCTTATATATACTAAATCATTAATTCCATTGAAAGTTGATGTTTTCAAGTGCGAAGTTTATTTTATCTGATCACCCACGTCTATCTATCTATCTATCTATCTATCTATCTATCTATCTATCTATCTATCTATCTATCTATCTATCTATCTATCTATCTATCTATCTATCTATCTATCTATCTATCTATCTGTCTGTCTGTCTGTCTGTCTGTCTGTCTGTCTGTCTGTCTGTCTGTCCGCCTGCCTGCCTGCCTGTCTGTCTGTCTGTCTTTAAGAATTCCTATTTAATTCATCTTCTGTTTTGTTTCTCTTCCTAACAGATTTACAAAAGCGATTTACAAGAGAGTTTTGTTTTAATTCCTCTTACAGAGCTGCTGCCGTTATTGTCGACTGTGTAACTGTATTTGTCATTGCTAACGTTGTTTTATTTAAAGTATCTGCTCTTAAATAACTGTTGTTGTCGTTCCAGCTGCTGCCTCTGCAATATGTTGCTGTTGCCGTTGCCATCAGTTTTACAATTGTTATTGTTATTAATGTAGCTGACACACACACATGCACACACACGCACGCACACACACACACACATGTATTATACACACTACAGATACATGCACAAAAGCATGCACACATATCTGTATATGTATGTGTGTGTGCGTGTGTATTATTCGTCTTGTTTTAAAGCGGAAACGTCACTTAGACAAGAAATCGTCCGTTCATCCACGTATTCCAATTCATTATTAGATAATTTATTAAGTGTGCAGTGATGCGGAATAATCTAATCTTCGACGTAAAATCAAAAGACTTCAAGTGACGCAAAGAGAGTGGTGTTGTTTCAGGAGATATTGGGTGGTAATACGTCAATCGATAAAATTTCGTCTGCTCCGTGCTTTTAAGAAACAAACGACAGTCAAAGAGTTATTTCAATATCTTCATCATCAGCAGCAATATCAACACTGCCAGCAGTAGAGTTATTAGCCGCGTGCTTTCATATGTTATAGGTGATGGAATAAAATTGTAGTCATATGAACTCTATAATTTGGTTCAGATTTTCATTCTGGTGACTATTCTTTATAATTTTTGCACGACTCTAGAAACCACTTTTGACAAACTATCTTTGTGGCTGAAGTAATCTGCTTCTACAGATATTGAGTGCAATATTTCTGTTGTAGTTCTGATAAAGCGTTCACAATTGTAGCTTTACAAACAATTTTTATAGAAAATTTCTCTGCTCTGAATTATTTGTGGAAAGAAAAAACGTAGTCAGTAGTTATAAAGGTACTTCTAGATGAAGAGTTCTGAATTAACTGAATGCGATTAATATAACTAGTATATAGACTGAATTATAACAGATATAGTAGATGGGGGAGATAAACTAAAATAGATAAAGAAAATTTCCAAATGCATTTTGTTTTGTGGAGGAAGAATGATTAATATGTTAAATATGAGATATTGAAGATGGAATGCTCTATGAGACAAAAGGAAGAGCAGTGAGTGTCCTGAGTTGGTTTACGGTAACAATATCAGTTTTAGACGAGTAAATATTATTATTGTAGATTAACGGTGAAAGAATCAAAGTACAGGGTTGACCAAAAGTAAATCAAAACCCATTTAATTCCAAGATTTATCTATGTTTAACAACTGAATGAGATTTCGCTAATAAATAGACAAAAGCTTTTTAAAAAACGGTAATTTTAACTCACAACATTTAATTATTAAACATTCATAATTGGAATGAATAAATAAAATTGAATATTAAGGTGTTCATGGAATTTTGATTTACTATCGGGGGACTTTTGGCCAACCCTGTATATACTTATTTTGAATGCAAGCTAGATGTTACATGCTGAAATTGAATAACATAATGTTGTTCAATACGACAAGCTGCTCTTACAGTGGAAATTCCCAGATGAGCAGAAGCACAAGGCCGTCGTACAAATTCTTTTGCGATATTCAGTCACGATTCTTATATGCTGAGTTCAAATCCCGTCAAAGTCAACTTTACCTTTCATCGTTTTGTACCAGTCAGAGCATTCTAGACGTGAATGGTGTTACACTAGAAGACTATAATTTACTGAGCGTTAAAAATTTTCGATTTTTTTTTAATGACCTGAATTTGAATTCATGTTTGCTTTCTGGAACTACATCAATGAATTTTCCAGTTTTTTGTATTTGAAGTTTTGGTCGTCCCGGGATTAAAGTTGAAGAAATTTACCCAAGATGCCGTGCAGCGTGGTTGAACCCGAAACCATGTGGTTGCAAAGCAAACTCCTTAATCACACAATCATGCCACCGTCAAAATGCATTTGAAATATCAATCTATATTCTAGACCGGTCTACAAGTAGAGTATGAAGATTTCGAATTTACACTCCAATTGTTCCAGTGTCATCTCCTTCCTCTTGACATCCTGTAATATTTTTTTTTACTGACGTTTATGATAATGTTTGCTGCGTTGACGTGAATAAAATTGTTCTGAACGAATATGTAAAACTTACTGGAGTGGCAGAGAGTTTGAAGCATGGTTTCAGAGCTCAATGATATAGCAACTATTTATGTCAAGATCAATTCTTGTAAAATGATCTATGACAAAAAACTGCTGAATTGGATTCGATCATTCAACTGTGACAATGCTAGTGTATCTCCTTCAAGTGCATCGTTGAATTTATAGATTGTAATACTTGACTGGTACTTGTTTTATACAAGGGGGTGAAAGAAATCAACACAGGTCTTAACACAGGACGTACGAGGTATACATATATTTTAGAATTGGAAATCAGTGTAAACTACAAGCACTCATACACAAGCATAAACATATACACAAACACACTCAGACACTTTCAGTAATGCTCATAATAAGGTCAAATATATACATTTTCAAACGAGCACATACACACAAACGTTGAAATGATTTTATTAAATATATAAAGAGAATTGAGCAAGAAGTTCCATTGACCACGAGTTACCTGGTTAAACAATTTTCAGTAAGGCAAGAAGATTTTAAAATTATTCAGACTAAGCGTAGGGGTGGCTGTGTGATAAGAAGTTTGCTTCCCAACAACATGGTCCCGAGTTCTACTATAACCCGGGACGACCAAAGCCTTGTGGGTGTATTTCGTAGACGGAAATTGAAAGAAATCCGTCATGTATATATATATATATATATATATATTATATATATATATATATGTCGGTGTGTTTACGTCTCGGTAACTTAGCGGTTCGGAAAAAGAACCGACAGGATAAGTACCAACTTTTAAAAAATAAGTACTGGGTGTTGATTCGTTTGACTTAAAATTCTCCAAGGCGGGGCTCCAGCATAGTTGTAGTCTAATAACTGAAACAAGTGAAAGATAACTTTTGAAGTTAGTTAAATAAAGTGTTTCATGCAATCGTATATTTTATTGTTTTACTTACAAGTTGTGAGAAATATCTGTCCATTATCTAAAATTCTTGATGCTTGGCTAACTAAAATTATTGGTACATCCTATTTTCCTCTTTCACTAATTCTAGCCATCAAACTGTGGCCATGGTGAGCAATGAAATTTTGGAATGGAGAGAGTAATGAAATTTTTTGTACCATATTTGCTGGCGTATAAAACGCTCTGTTTAATTTTAGACGAATCAAAAAATTGCTCCGCGTTTAATGCAACCGAATCATGAGTGGAGCGGCAGTTATGTGGAGAGGTGCGTGGTGCAATTCTCTTGACCAAAATATAAATAACTATTGAGTTGATCTGAAAGGAAATAAAGCTGAGGTATGGTAGTTCCATGACGTAGTTTGTAATAAAGTTATGGCTTCATATTTTATTCCAGTATACCGTCACAATATTGTGTTTACATGCACAGAATCATACATTTGCCCGGTAAAACTATTTCAAAATATCTTTCAATGTTTGTATAATGAAACATCCTAAATTTGTTTTTCCTCCAAAATATACTTGCAAAATAAGGACGCTGGAGTGCGTCTTATTCGCCGGCAAATACGGCAAGTTGATGTCGCTTTCAGCTAAGCAATAAGTACATCTCGGATTTACCTCATAAGTGTTAGTACTACCGCCGCACGACGGTAAATGTAAGCATTAATAAGTATGCGTTCATGTCAAAGTAAATATTTTCTTAAAATACATATACGTAAAGAAATTTAAAAAATAAGTGAATTTGAAAATTAATTAATTATGTAAATAATCAAAATATCACATATACATTCGACATATTTTATAGAAAACTATGAAATATGGGTATATTTAGGATAAAGCGTTTCGTTTATATATATATATATAATATATATATATATATATATATATATATATATATATATATATATATATATATACATACATATATATGCATACATATATATACATACATATATATATACATATACATATATGCATAAATATATATATATATACATATACATATATGCATAAATATATATACATATACATACTACATATATGCATAAATATATATACATACATACATATATATACATACATACATACATACATACATACACATATATATATATATATATATATAGGAATGTATGTATGTATTTGAAAGTAATAGTGAAGAGATAAAATTAAATAAAGTTTATGAATATCAATCAAATAGATACATTTATCTCTGATAAATGGATATATTAGCGATTAGTATTGAGATAGTACATGCGATAAAAACATATTTCTAAGGCTACTTAAAATGCTGCAAGCGCAAGATAAACGAATCTTGTTTAATAAAAGTACTGACGAAATAATTTAGTGATGTCAGTGAACAAATTATGAAGATTGAATTAATACTTGCTTTTAAATACAAATTAATGATATAAAATGGACTATAGGAAGACCATAAGACTTAAGTGTTGATGAGTCATAGTAATTTTATTGTATATATATATATATTATATATATATATATAGGAATGTATGTATGTATTTGAAAGTAATAGTGAAGAGATAAAATTAAATAAAGTTTATGAATATCAATCAAATAGATACATTTATCTCTGATAAATGGATATATTAGCGATTAGTATTGAGATAGTACATGCGATAAAAACATATTTCTAAGGCTACTTAAAATGCTGCAAGCGCAAGATAAACGAATCTTGTTTAATAAAAGTACTGACGAAATAATTTAGTGATGTCAGTGAACAAATTATGAAGATTGAATTAAATACTTGCTTTTAAATACAAATTAATGATATAAAATGGACTATAGGAAGACCATAAGACTTAAGTGTTGATGAGTCATAGTAATTTTATTGTATATATATATATATATAAATGAAAGAATGGAGTCGAACGAAGATGTTAACAAAATTCCTTTACTCTCGACATATGTTTCGAAGACAACATGGTTTCATTCCAAAGGAATAAAGGGTGCATTATGCAATCTTCTCACCAGGAAAGAAACAAGACAACAAGACAAACAAAAATTTCGATGAGTGCCTACATGGTAAACAAAACGATAATGAGTGTTTTTAAAAAAACCGTTAGAAGAATTGACGTCAAAGATAGATAGTAGGAAGAGAAGGGTTAAAGGAATAATAGGTAGGGAACAAGTGGAGAGGGAAGGGTACGTTGATTGAAAGAATGTTCGAAGGCTTAGGAAAGAATTTCGCTATTGAAGTGGAGTGCACGTTAAGCTAATTCTTCAAACCACAGTGACTATCGTTATCATTTATATGAGTAAAAAGTATGTGGGTCCGTAGAGATACTCCTAATGCGTTTGATGTACTAATGGGCAGTACAGACAGCGCCCAGATAGCCGATTTGGTCGGAATTTATATTCTTTATGAAATGGCCGACCAATTCCCGGACATCTGTAGAGGTCTTTATCGCGACGATTGTCTGCTTTACCTACAAAACGTTTCGAATCAAAAAATACAGAAGGTTAAGAACAGATTAGTTAGGTTTTTTAGTAGAATGGGCTTGCGCATCGTTTTTGACGATGAATTAACTAAAGCAAACTTCTTAGACATTACCCTCAATTTACAGAATAACTCATACTTCCCTTATCATAAACCTTTTTCCATGCTGACGATAAACATAGGATAATTCATTCACCTATATATATATATATATATATATATATATATATACACATACACATACATATATTGACAGGGAAGAGGATATTATTTTAAACGTAGTACACAAGACACGTCTAAGGTTAACGCACACATACACACATATATATACACATGCACAAATGCATATTATATATACATACATACATACATACATGCATACACACACACACACACACACACACATATATATATATCTGTACGAGCTTGTATATATATATATATATATTTATATATATATATATATATTTATATATATATATGCGCGCTCATGCATGCACACACACACACATGTCCGCGCGCATGCAATTAACTAACTTCAGGAGAAGTGAGGGGGGAAAGTATTTATTTTAGATATTCACAATTGTTTCGTAAACTTTATTCAGTTACTTTATTGACGCTAAAGCATCATACTCACAAATAAGTATACATATAGATGTACTCATATAGTTGTATTGTAACAGTGATTAGGAACTCTCGCTACGCGGCGAGAGGAGAGCAGGAGAATTCTTCAGAAACGGAACTCCCATCAAACAAGTGATTCAGCACTATGATTTATGACACTCTAAGGAAGCCGGGTCCACCTCGATGGGTACTCCTTGATGTCTTCTTGCTGTTATTTAAATGCCACCTTTAGTGGGGATTGAACACGGAATCTTGGGTGAGCTTATTGCTTGGCCACACAGACCACCGCACGAACTTGCATTGTTTCAAGCTGGGTTTCTTCCTTTTATGTTTAGTGGCTTGCTGTGTTCCTTTTCAGTTTCAATTCCATCTGCCATTCCTTTTCTCCCATAACCATATTGAGCTCTTCGGCTGTTTCATTGTCGCTATTCTTTTGCGACCCTTGATTCTGAGCTGACTTAATAGTTTGCATATGGATGCTGCGACAAATTCCAATGTATCAACTTTCACACTGAAGTTGTGGAAGTTTCACAATGTCACTCTTCACAACATTTTATGGGCATTAAATAATTGGCTCTGTTCAACGTAGCTGCGTCGACTCAATTTATACCAAGTGACATAAGATGTACTTGTTTACAGTGTACATTTTTATAAACCAGAAATGTCCGTTACTGGAAGGCATTAACGAGTAAATAAAATTCATATAAGTAAAAGTAAATAAGATAAATAAAATATGGTAAAATATTTAACCAGCCTCTTGTTTATCAAAATTTAGCCAGAGAAAACCTACAAAGGGTTGGAGAGATGAAATACGATTAATTAAAAAGCAGAGTAAACTACAAGCGCTCATACACAAACATAAACATATACACAAACATACTCATACACTTTATTCATGCACGTCATAAATAAAGTCAAAAACATACATTTTCAAACGAGCACACACACACACACACACACACACACACACACACACACACACACACGCACACAAACACATACACACAAACACATACACACACACATTAATCATTAGCATGTATGCTAATGACCAAACAAGTTTGTATAGTAGTTTGAGGTTTAGCAGAGACAAATACACTGAGGTAAAAGGGGACAACAGAATGATTAAAGTGTCACGCTAGAGTGGTTTCAGAGTTCAAGTTCTACACGTATACATTGTCATGCACCCACCCAAACACACACATACACACATACGCGCGCGCGCACACAGATATACACATACATCATATGCATATCCACACATAGTCGTACAATACTAACAGATGTATACTTGCATACACTTAGACTCACCTATCCAGATACAAGTGTGAGTCAGAAAGCATGTAAATTTTTTATATGCATTAGTTCTGACTCATACTCGTACATTTATGCACTGTAGAAACATCTCTCTCACACTCACACACATACACAAATATACACATACATATAGAACTCGTATTGATGTAGTCATGGTCGACTGCTACAAAACTGTTGTGGAGGACAACCCTAGTGAGAGAAGTGGACTGTTCCACCGCAAATAAATAGTGGACAGACACAACGAGTGCAAGTCGGCTCGCTGCACGAGAAGAACCTATTTTGTTCAGTGTTGAATTGTTGTCGTTGCAGATGGGTTGTCCCTTGTTTGGGGTCCTCCCTGGCGGTGTTGCCTATTGTTGGAATTGTCGAACCTTTGTTGTGTTGTTTGCTTTTGTTTTGTTTTCTCCCCCAGTGAGGGCGGGAGTGCGGTGAGCAGTGAAAGGGTTGTGGGCGCGTGTTGGGAATTGCGCTTCGGTGGCAAGTCGGAAGAATGTGACAGCTGCTGTGAGGCAACTGGAGGTTGGGGAAGTGCCTGTTGACTTTGAGATGGTAAGAAGTAGCAGGGAATTGGTCCGGAGAGAGGGGTCAAGAGGGGTCAAGATGAAGTTGGCCCCGCCCGAAGGTGTAACAGGAGGCGGAAGGGAAGAAGTGATGGTTTGTGGAACCTTGTCACTGACAGGCAGGAGGATGGAGGTGGTTAGCGAGGAGGATATAGAAGAGTGCTTGAAAGATGTAAGAAGTAACGTTGAATTTTACTGCGGAGGAGGAAGGTTTGGTGCGGCGGAGGTGCGCTTCCCTGCTGTAGAAAGTGCGGTGAGGTGCTCCACTGTAACATTGAAGGCAGAAGGGTAAGCACTCCTGCCAGCATGTCTCAAGAAGGGGGTGAGGATTGGCGGGGTGCTCCCCGAGATTGGTGAGAATGTGGCTGCTTGCAGCAGTCTTGATGGAAGCAAGCGAGCACCCGGAGATGCTGCAGGTGGGCTGCACCAGGGAGTTGAGCTGGTGGGAGTGTGGCCTGGAAGTCGTGGTCCAGGCCGCCTCGTTGGACCTGCGGGAGGTTGCCAAAGAGATGGAGTTGCCAGAGGATGTAAGGTTGCGAGTGGCGGTGGGGGGGGGAAGGCCTCCCACCTGCTACTATTGCAGAGGGAAGGGCCACATTGGGGCGAGTTGTCCCCTTCTTAGCAACCAGGTTCTGGTGGAGGAGGTTGAGGGAAGGTGCGGAGGAGATGAATGTGGAAGGCGGGGATGAGGGGGTCCGGGAGGTGCAGAGTGGAAGGAGGAAGGACGTTCCCCGAAGAACTCAAGGGGGGAGGAAGAGGAGGAGGGGAGGGAAGTAGGTGGCATGCGGGCGCCCACGCGGTGTGTCACATTGCAGCGGGCACGCGGGAGTGTCCCGGACGGCCAGGAGCCCCCGGTTGGACGTGCGCAGGCACGCACAAGCGGCCGGGAATCTTCAGATGGGTGTGCACGGGTGAACACGGACAGTTTCTGGATGAGTACGCGCAGGCGGATGCTCGGGAGGACATGCGGGCATTGCAGACCAATTGTTGACATAGGGCGTGTCTGACGAACTGTTGGACGGGCGAGTCCATTGAGGAAAAAATTGCAAAATTGAAGCCGATAATAAGAATTGTAGAGGTGGACAATATACGAGTACCAGGTATGGAGTGTATATTAATAGACATAAAAGATTACAAAAAATTAAAGGCAAGCTTTGGCGATGACGTGAACACACTAGGGCGGGAGGTAAGATATGATCATCTGCTACCTGTAATGGAATTTGAACAATTGACACCATATTTTATATATTAAGATAAATTAATTAGATAAACGTTGATATATAAGAAAAGAGAAAAAATATAGTTAAAATGGTACTACACGAAAGTTGGGTTCGAGTAGCCATTACACCATCCATTATATAAATCCATTTCATTCATTCGTTAATGTTTTATGTCCCCATTTATGATGTTTTGTCTATCCTTGTTCGTTCCCTCTGAGTAGGACCCACAGTGGCCAATAAAATGAAAAACAGACGGCGAGGTACGCCGTTCAGGCCAGTCACGTAGACGACGAAGTACATCGTTATAATGTGGGATATATCAGTGTCGAGAAAGACGCAACAAAAGCCATATTCATATATGATTATACAAATTAGCTCATATAAACAAATTACATGATCTGTTATATAGTTGCGATCATACGCAATAATCATAATAGTTTATAATTTATGTAAGGAATTTTCTAACCAAGAGTAGATCAGATTATAGTAAGGTTATCAATACCACGATTATTTAATTACATAATTTCGTCGTTGTCCTAATTTTTAAGGTTGTACTTTAACTAATTGAAATTTCTTGGCTTACTGCATCAAGTATTCTTAGACGATTAAGATGTCATGCAACAAGCCTTCCTGGGTATTTTTCCTTGATTATCACTTTAATTCATGACACCACTCTATATTTATTCACATAAATCCTATAAGCTTCTTTAGTCATCCTAAGATCTTTAGTAACAGCTTATGTTTCATTTCGTTGAAGAGGTTCAGTTATACAGAAACATGTTTCTTGGTCGATTTTATAATTTCATAAACACAGCACATTTTTTTAAAGCAGCGAATTGTGTTGGAAAGAAGCCCATCGACTTTGACTGAAAGGAGAATATTTTTCCATTGTTTTTTGCCATTGCTTATTAACTTATTTCGTATTGCTTATGTGTGAAACTAGTTGTAAGTTCCTATTAAAAGATAGTCAATGTTAGAAGATAATTCTTTGAGGCATAAGAACATGGTATAAATGAAGTGAGTGGCAAGTGCATTTTATGAGAATCAAGTTTCGATTATTCAAACCCATTAACGTGAAGAGTGAATTCTCAGTGCCACAACATTTTGAAGCTTCCCTTTTTGGTCAGCGAAGCAGTTTTCAAATTAATTCGCACATCGCTCAAGAAGTTTTTTATGACTTCATGCAATACTTCAGCAGTAGATGTTGTTACGAGGATTAATCCTAAAAACTGTGATTTTATCGTTTATTGCAGCATATGCAGCACACAAATGCTTTTTAAGGGCAATATCAGGTGACTTGTCCAATATCAAGGAAAATTGACTGTTACTTGGAAGCAGTATAATTTTTTAATAAGTGCCGTGCATTTTCTTCTGTACCATTTCAAATTAGTTGCAATTGATGAAGGAATTCCTTTATCTATAAGATCTAAAATATTGGCGCTATAAATACTTGTATGACTAATTACAACTGCTGCAAACAGTAGTTCTAATTTCGTTATTTTGTTATTTATAAAAACTGTTTTGATAATTTGTTGTGAATTCGAGTATATTACAGTATAACTTTTTTTAATGTTTAACGATAGGAAAATTGTTGTCAAAAATAACCTTTACCAAAACTAAACCAACGAAAACTGTGGAACCGTTAACTCAGTTTTTTTTAATGTTTTTATGATACGTTGACCATTTTCTCATTGTATACATATGCATAATTCTGGAATAATCACTGTTTATTAAATAAATACTTAATTTGTTCACATTTCTGCAACATGATTGGGTAATTACTCCCAATAACTTCCAGTTTTCTTCATTTTACTCGCTAGTTTCTACGTGGTCAGTCTAGCATTTCGTGCCCTACAATTTCGAATAAAGAGGATATATTAAAATTTTGCTCATCCCACTATTTTTAAGTTAGCGTGTTAGCTATAGTATAAATTTATTAAAAAAAGGAAACACCTATCACTGCATGGTTGGCGAAACCTATTCCCTGAGAAAAATTGTCGACAAATAGTACTACCAAAAGGATTTCACTCTTGGATTGAGTTATTCTGTAACATTTGCGAATATCATTACAATGTGCTAATTACTTATAATTATCAAAATAATTTAAGTTTAAAATAAATTTTAAGCAATATTGAAATTTTGCATTGAATTAATGAGGAAATATTTAATGCTTCCTTGAATGATACGTTTGGAACATGTAACGGATAGCGCATTAGCAGTTATTGTATGATGTTATCAGTAATGAATGATTTATAATGCAATAGGGTTTAATGGGAAGTAAATGTTCGGGGAATTTCCCATTGCTTACTCTTCTCTATTCATGCAGATCTTTCATTTAATTCAGTGGTAATTACAGTGCTTTCATGATATATTTGTATGATAAGGCGGCGAGCTGGCAGAAATGTTTGCACGCTGGACGAAATTCTTAGCGGTATTTCGTCTGTCTTTACGTTCTGAGTTCAAATTTCGCCGAGGTCGACTTTGCCTTTCATTCTTTCGGGGTTGATAAATTAAGTACCAGTAATCACTGGGGTCGATCTAATCGTCTTGATCCCTTTGTCTTTCCTTGTTTTCCCCTCTATGTTTAGCCCCTTGCGGGCAATAAAGAAATAAGAAACGTTAGCACGCCGGGCGAAATGCTTAGCGGTATTTCGTCTACCGTTACGTTCTCAGTTCAAATTTCACAGAGGTCGACTTTGCCTTTCATCATTTCGGGATCGATAAATTAAGTACCAGTTGTGTACTGGGGTCGATCTGATCGACTGACCCCCTCCACAAATATTTCGGGCATTGTGCTTAGAGCAGAAAAGAATATATCAATCAAGCATATAGCGAAGCATATTTCACTTAATTTGTCAATAATTTTTACTGACTGGACAAAAGTACCATTAAAATGAATTTTCAAATAAAAAATATTAAGTAGTATGAATATTTTAGGTAGTCCAAAATTTTAAGTAGTCCGCAAAGAAGCAAGTACGTGTAGCTCAAATTAAAAATAAAAAGTAGCGTGTAGTTCCGGAAAGTAACGTAATCTGCTATTTGTCCTAATCTGGCGACTCTAGTCCAAACTGTTAAAAATTAGACTCACACTCCACTGCAATCAATATTTTAATAGATCAAATTAATGAAATTTTCTAAGCTGTTTCCTGCTTTTCGACTAAAATTAATTGTTTAGAAGATAATTGTTATTATCACTACAGGTGTAATGTTTTCTTATTAAAATTTCTTGGTTTACTGTATCAATTACGGTAACATTCACTTTACTATTATCTATCATTTACCATTTCTGCTTTGATGCTCACGTACACACTCTTTTTCTCTAGAGAGAAAGTGAGATAACTGATAGATTAGTAGACAGAAAGAAAGAAAATCAGACCTAAGTAGAGAAAAGTGGTTTGATCAGTAAACTAGAATTAAAAAGAAGCGATAAGTACTATGATTGCAGATTATTTCTTTCATGATGCACAGATAATTGATGGGTTTCTCGTTGTTTATTCAGATATACATCTGCTTTTACGCTACGCACGCACATGCACGCATGCTCACACCTAAACGGACACACGCAACCACACACACACATATACACATACTCGCACGCACATACACATACACACACACACAAACACACACACACACACGCTCTATATTTCTCTGTCTCTCGCTATCTCATTCTCTAACCGTCTTTCTGTTTCTTGCTTTGCTTCTCTCTCTAAATTTCATATAATTTATCTCTCTCCCCCACTACTTTCTCTCTTTTTTCTGTATTTTCTCTGCTTTCTACGCATGACTATCTCTCTTTACTACAGTTTCTTATCCATCTCTCTTTTTCTATCTATTTCTCTCTCTCTCTCTCTCTTTGTCTGTCTATCTTTTTTCTCTCTCTCTTTCTGTCTGTCTGTCTGTCTTTCTCTCGTTCATCGCTCTCTCTCTCTCGTTCTCTGTATCTGTATCTAAATGTATTACCATATCGTCGAGTCATGGATTCTTAACACTACCTCTAACATATACCTTATCTATGTCCTACAACCCGCCTCCTATCCTACCCTTTCCTTCATATTTCCAAACTGTCCAGCTATAGCAGTAACAGCATTTAATAATACACTCATTATTAAAAACATCAGTCAAAACAAACGTCATTAAGAAATGATTTTACGCTGATATAAATAAACAGTATCCTACAACTCTGACTCTCATCTCATGCACAGTTTTGTCCGAATATTTTATTAACCATTCAGTTCTCTATTGATTTAAATCTAGCAGAAGTCACGTCATTCTAGAGGTTTCATCTGTTTTGTTTACTTTGACAGAATCGATAGAGCGTCTGGTAAAATACCTTACGGTATTTAGTTATGTCTTTTAGATTTTGAAGTTATAATCCCACCGAGCTCATCTTTGTTTTTCATTCTTCTGAGGTGGATGAAATAAAGTACAAAACAAGTACTGGGGGACATTTATTTGACCAAACGTTCCCCCTATGTTTGAAATTGCGATTTTCACATCATCATCATCATCATCATCATCATCATCATCATCATCATCATCATTATCACCTTTAGAATACTACTTACACTAGCGTCGGGCACGATGACAATGACTCCACATATTCTATTTCATCAGAAGTTACCATACTACTATCTTTCATCAAAGTATTGGCTATGGTTCTAAATGAACGTCTAAGGTTCAGTTTCTAGATAATAACTTAGCTGGTGAGCAACTTGAAGAGTCTCAGACAATGCCCGATAAGATTTAGACGCCTTTCATACATGCGTGTCAGTTTAGAAAAGGCTGCCATACTGTTGCTGATCACCTGATGTTGAAGGTCATCTGGACTGACCGAGTGTAATAGTCAACTTGTCGCATAGTCACGAACCTAGTGATGTTTAAAGTTTCACACCCTCAAAGATGGATTGTTTTTAATTGTTGCGAAGATTCTATTCACACAATCTTCATGTAAAAATACATTAAAATCAAGCCAGAAAGAGATTCTCTGGTTATGGTCACTCGACTTGATAGATATATATGCTACAATTTGTTTTCAAAATTATAGCTTAATATATTTAAAGAAAAGAAAGAACATAATGTTTAAAGTAATCCTGGATATATTATCTGAGAGTAAGAACGAATGGTCATATCTGGAATGCTTTGATCATAGAATCTGTTTTATCAGAGATTACTTAAGGAATAAACCGCAGTAAATATGATAAAAGTTCGCAGCCCAGTTTAATAACACCATTTGACTTTTGTATTCCTTTTGTGGAATTCATTGTGTTGCAAGCATTCGGGTTAGGTCTTCGGTCTCAGGATAATTCCTATCATCTTCCCACAAATCCTGCAAGCTTGGGAATGGGTCATAGATGATATCCTTCTTCTGACTAGGCATAAAAAATATATAATTCCTCTTTTGTTCAGTGATACATTATCCAATATGGGCTGTCTTTTTTTGAAGGGGGTATGGTGAAATAGGGGTGGAAATTTGGCTGCTATAGTTAGTAAGTCGAGAGATAACTTATTAATTCGTTTATTATGGTAAACGGTAACGCCACTGCTATTGTTGTTGTTTTCGTCCCAGGATTAATTATTAAATTCTATGGACCTCAATTCACTTACAATTAGGTATTGGGTCCCTTAGGATTACTATCTGCTTTAGATAAGTGTCGTATCCCGGAGGATATTTTTAAGGTCTAGTTTTTACTGTTCAGTGTTTAAGGGATGCCTTGTATTTCGTGTAGCTCTTTGCATTTTGAGTTCAAATATAGTGATCTGTCTTAATCACGATGGGTAGAATATGTTTTGATGACGACGTCTAATAAGACTGAAACAGGTTCATTCTTTTCACCAATTAGTTTTAAAGGCCAAAACTCTTGACTTTATGAGCAATGTCATTTGTT
This sequence comes from Octopus sinensis, assembly GCF_006345805.1. NCBI lineage: Eukaryota > Metazoa > Mollusca > Cephalopoda > Octopoda > Octopodidae > Octopus > Octopus sinensis. The sequence continues at coordinate 106,909,549 of NC_042998.1, read as the reverse complement.
AGTTGATTTTAAATTGGAAACGCCTGTAAGGTTGCTTTCCTATACGAAATTCGTAAGAAACTATAGACATTTTTCTCTTATGAGAGTTTTTTCTTTTATCATTTGCATCTCTATCTGAACATATATCCATATTTTTCCGTTCAGTTAAAACAGATTCACCAAACACAACTTGGAATCCCAAATTTTTACAGATCACTTGTGGAAATAATCGAACAATACCGCAAAACGAGACAGTACTGAGATGGTAATCGAAACGGACAAAACTATATGAAGCGAAAGAATACGTCGTATAATTGTGTCCCATTACTCACAGCCTTCACTCACAAGTTCTCATTTGTATATAAAGTAGAAGAATTTTATGAACATGAATAAGATATAGGAAATGCTAAATTTTGAAAATGAGGGTGAAGCATAAAGTAGAAACTCGAGAGCAAAAATTTATGATACAGGCTGTCTCAAAATATTGGGGCACATTTTATCTCACTCTACTTAATAAATATGCTTGTTCCAGTGCTAGTTACTTCAGTTTGCGATGCATCCTATCATTATGAGACACTATGTATAAACACAAAATTGTTAAAACATACCAAAAATATCGGTGTAGCAATTTTGTACGAAAATACCATTTTGTAGGGAAGGTCTAACGTTTACAATCCTCTTCCTGTATCAGTAAAGTACAGAACCATTCCAAGGTGGAATCGTCCATGTTAAACAAAATGGTTTGCGGTAATTGTCCCGCTTCTTTACGTTCTCTTTACAGACAACATAGCGTCTTGTAAAAGAACCCCAAAAAGCTGCAAAAGGAAATTACCTTTGTATTCTTACATGAAAATTCAATGATATGCATAGAGCGTTTGTCATGAAAGTGTCGAGGAATTGTTCGTCAACATAATGACGTAAGAAGACAGTGTAATTTGAGGGAGACTTTGTCTGTTATTTCTAGCAAGTCAAACAATTACATAGAATCCCCCAAGTTGTTTCATGTATTTTATTCGTTGGAGAGATTAAAGGGTATATTATCAACTGTGACTGAATCTATAGACAACACTACAAATATTGAAATTGATCTTAGCTATTTCCACTGTTACATATGTTTAACCTATCTCTGTCTGTCTATCTATCTATCTATCTATCTATCTATCTATCTATCTATCTATCTATCTATCTATCTATCTATCTATCTATCTATCTATCTATCTATCTATCTATCTCCGATGGCGGATTACTTAGCATATGGAGTCTTCCCTCGGCACGATGTTCCACTAGTTGGGATATCCCAGAAACAGCTGTCAGAGACTATCTCCACCGTTCATTATATTGCTGAATTAAATTAAATGTCCTAGTTAACTCTTGTCAAATTGTTTGTCTCTCCTTTCTACTTTAACCTATACCTACTGGCTCAAGGGAAGCCCCTTCTAGCCGCTTTGGATAAGGCATAACTTCAACTGTCATTAACTTCAACTGTCATTAACACCGGAATTTTAGTGGCACACCTATTTGAGCACCGAGAGCGCATACCTATAGTGTGAGTCACTCCTTGTATCTTTTATATATATATATATATATATATATATGCATTTATACATACATATATGTACATACCTACATATATATATATATATATATAATATATATATATATATATATATATATATATATATATATATAATACATATATGGGTACAGGACGTCAAAACAAAGTGAACAAAATGAGAAAAGAGAACATAAAAACAAAAACAGAAAACGAACAACGAAACAAAAAGAGAAACGGGACAGGCAATATAAAGAACATTTCCTTCATCAGTTGTCCCCTGTTTTATCTACTCCGCGTTCGAAGGTAGGGACAAGATGCGACTTCGTTAAAACAGTCCTACCCGCAAAGCAAATTAAATAAATTTGTGAAAACAGGACAGTAAGAACAAAACAGTAAAAACAAACGGTGAGGGTTGTTAAGCCATGATGAGGTGAAGTGGTGAACGCTGGAAAAACGAGCTTTGAGAAGAGACAGGTAAAAACATGTCTTGTCTTTAGGAAGGAAGTGGAAGAAAGAAAGATAGTTAGCCGTTGGTCACGTGTGAGCAACGAGAGAGTTAAGGAGGAGGGGTGAGAGAGAGGGGAAATGTTGAAGGGGAGAGGAGAAGACTAAGGAAAGGGTGGGAGAGAAAAGCAGAAAGGAAGAAGAACAAGAGAGGGATATATATATATATATCTTTCTTCCACTTCCTTCCTAAAGACAAGACGTGCTTTTGCCTGTCTCTTCTCAAAGCTCTTTTCCAGCGTTCAGCACTTCAACTCGTCATAGCTTAACAACCCTCACCGTTTGTTTTTAGTGTTTTGTTCTTACTGTCCTCTGTCGTGTTTTTGTTACCACTTTAACCTTCAGCAAAAAATCACAAATACATTTTTCAATATGTGACCGCGTGTGTATCGTTGGCGATTTTCTTTCTCCGTCTTACTTTCTTTTGAGTTTTTCTATATTACTGATGAAGAGCTCCGCTCAAAACGTGAAATCCTCTTTCATTTTTTTCCTTTCCTGAGCGTCCAATAGCACTGTACTTATTCCACGCCTTCGCGTTGTTGTCTTTTCTTGCTTGTTCATGTTTGGATTGACTATATGTATATATATATATATTATATATATATATAATATATCCATTGCAACTGATCTTCGTCTAAAGAGATACTCTCTCTGTGTTTCTGCCTTTTGATTAAGATGATTACGATTAGTATTTTATTTTAAATAATATAGTAATTTTCCTCTTTAAGAAAAAAATCAAGTACTCGTGATTCAAAAAATATCTCATAAAAATATAGGAAGAATTTCCATCATTCAAGTCCGCGGCACTTCGAAAGTTGTATGAATGATTAAGGGAAGAAAAAAGTAAGTAAAAAAGAGGGATGAGCACCAGTGATGCGAAGACTTTTTGAAGTGTCGACATTTTCAATTTGATTTTTTTCTTAAAGGGGGAAATGACTATTTCATTTGTAATCTTTATCATCTTAATCCAATTGCAGGAAAACAGACAAACTGAGTTTTAGTATAATATAGATATATATACCGGTTCTCGCCCGGTCACCGAAGTTAAGCAGCGTCGACCCTAGTTAGTACTTAGATGGTTGAACGCTTGGGAAGCAAGCATCCTTCTACTTTATGCCAAACCAAGAGAAAACTGTTCCCGTGGTGGCAAACACTGAGAGTTGAAGAACTGATGTTGCCATGATGTTCTGTAACCATGATGTTAGCTTTCTTAATCTGCATTGATTTATAAGTATACAACTGCATTGTGTAATGAGTTGCGTGCGTATTAGTGCTGACATGTAAACATTGTTTATTATACGTTAAATTACTATTAAATGATGAAGGCTGCGAAACGGCCGTAATCCTGATATGACAAGTGGTTAAATAAATATATTCACCTCTCATACCTGACTGCTTATGGTTTATATACTCCCCATGAAATAATATCATCGATTGGATCTCCTGGGTTTCCGTTGCATAGAACTCTGCATTATACTCCTCCATATTGGATTACTTTGGGGTCTGCTAACCATGTCCGCTAGAGGAGCTTTCTTTGATAGTTACATGATTTTATGAATCTTTATATAACACTACAAATATATGTGTAATCTTGATTGTCTAAATTGTTCAAAATTTCAATTATCTGATTTATTGGAGTTACTTCTCTTCTCTGTTGTTTCAAGTTTTCACATTATGGTCGACGAGCTTGGCCTGACTAATTTCAGTATTTTTCAAACTGTTCATCACTGATTGCATACTCATATTTCGACAAACAGAGAAATTAATAGCTGAAAACTATTTATTTCTGTGGAAGATCAAATCAATACGACCGTTGATGAAGCGGTAAAAATGGTTAAACCATTCAGCTTGCTCTCCTTTTGTTGATCAGATAAAGAATACAAAGAAAAATCATGTTTAACTACAATATCTGTTGTTCGTGTTTTTAGTTTTGAAGTATGACTGAGAATGACTGTCTACTAACAGCATACACCTGGAAGTCTGCATTTATACACCCCACCCAAATTCTGTTTATTGTTTGTATTGTGTGTGTGTGTGTATGCAAATACCTTATATCTATATATCTATCTATCTATCTATCTATCTATCTATCTATCTATCTATCTATCTATCTATCTATCTATCTATCTATCTATCTTCTCTCTCCTCTCTCCTCTATATATATATATATTATAATATATATATATATATATATATAGATATATATATAATAAATATAGCTATATAAACACTCACAACGCCCGGTCTGGGAATCGATACCGCGATCCTACGGCCAAGAGTTCGCTACCCTAACCACCAGGCCATTGCACCTCCACCTAAAGCTCCATAATGCTCTGGTAGGGGATGGTGGCAAACCCTGCTGTACTCTTTTACCACAACTTTTTCTTACTCTTTCTTCCTGTTTCTGTTGTACCTGTATTTCAAAGGGCTAGCCTTGTCACACTCTGTGTCACGCTGAATCTCCCCGAGAACTATGTTAAGGGTACACGTATCTGTGGAGTGCTCAGCCACTTGCAAGTTGATTTCACGAGCGGGCTGTTCCGTTGATCGAATCAACTGAAACCAGCGTAGTCGTAACTGACGGAGTGCCACGTAACGTAATGTATATATATACATACATACATATATATATATATATATATATATATATATATATTCATATTCATATCGGGCGTGAATATATGAACACACATTCATATCGCGTATACAAATATGCACACATCCATATCGTGCGTATATATAAGTGTGTGTGTATATGTATAATATTATCGATCTTATTGGATTATATTGTATATTCAGATATTGATTAATCGAGTGATTGATTGCTTGATTAGTTGAGAAGCTGCTAGAAAATATAACTTTGAGAAAAGAGATAAGCGAAACGAGGAAAATATTTGAATGAAGAGGTAGAGAGGGGGAGAGAAAAAGAGAGGTTGAAAAAGTGAGGTAAGACAAGTGAGACTGGTAGCCAGAGACAGAAAGAAAGCTAGAACCAGTAACAAATGCAGAAAAGGTTGGTGTTTAAGCAGTAGACTAGAATTAAAAAGAAGCGATAAGTACTATGATTGCAGATTTTGCCTTTCATGATGCACAGATAATTGATGGGTTTCTCGTTGTTTATTCAGATATACATCTCCAACCTGTAAAATATTTCAATAATTTCTTCTGAAAGTTAGTATTAGCAAAAATATGAGATAGAGACGAGGGGGAAAATAAATAGTAAGTTCGTAAAATATTAGAATTAGGATTCAAGATAGGTATTCTGTATATCACTAGTCCTCCTCAGCTAGTAAACTATTTTATATAAAATATGTATGTATGTATGTATGTATGTATGTATGTATGTATGTATGTATGTATGTATGTATGTATGTATGTATGTATGTATGTATGTATGTATGTATCTATGTATGTATGTATGTATGTATGTATTTATGTATGCTTTGTTTTATGTATATAAATATGCATTAATAAATGAGTGGGTATTTAATTAGAGTAAACTATTTCGTGGGGTATTTAGAATTTACAAAATTCGAGGGAACGTGAAATAATTCTTTTTAGGAACGGTGAAACGCAAAGCAGATAAAGCTATAAATAATAGCTTGTAAATATCGTGTCAAAAATACATTTGGATAGAAAAAGACTAAAACTGCCTGTGGGACACGAACCCACATATTTTAAAGAGACTGATTTATAGTTCCAAATACCATTCCAAATAAGAACTATTTCCCATAAAGCTGTATTTACGTAATAAATGTAGGTGTGTATGTACATGTTTCTGCATGTGTCTGTTATATATAATCTGCCTGTTTATATTTATGTGCGTATTTCATTAGGAAAATCACAATGTGCTCGGACAAGTTTGTTAAATCTCACTAGTCTAATTAACTCACAGTCAAATGTTACCTAATGTAGTACAAGTTATGACTGCTAGCAGTGTGACCAGTGTTTAATTACCGAATATATCTTTTCTAGTCTACAGATCTAACTTCATGTCCTTTTGTTGCATTTACTGAAAGTAATAGGGGGAACTTTACCGCAGTATGCCGGCGTCCCTAGTCAACAGAATTTTGTAAACATCTGCTGATTGTGATGACCAGTGAATAAATATGCATTAATAAATGAGTGGGTATTTAATTAGAGTAAACTCATGAATTTGAGGAAATCACTGAAGGCTTGCGTTTGCAGGGAGTGTTCGTAGACTGCCGACCGAAAAGTTACTCATATATGTATGTATGTATGTATGTATGTATGTATGTATGTATGTATGTATGTATGTATGTATGTATGTATGTATGTATGTATGTATGCTTTGTTTTATGTATGTATTCTCATGCATATAGTTGCATATCTAAACATGCTCATATGTGAGCATGTCTGGAAAGTTTTACAGACTTCTACAGTTCCAGTGATGGATTGGATCTGTAGTCTTCGAATTAGCTTTCTCCTTTCTGGTTTTGAGAAGCCTAATTTCTCAAGATTGGCGTGTATGTATGTATATGTATATATATATATATATATATATATATATATATAGACAAGGAAAAATTATAAAAAGGCAGAATGCTAAATTGAAAGAAAATTTTAATGAAAATTTTCTTTCAATTTAGCATTCTGCCTTTTTATAATTTTCCCTTGCCTATCATTTCTCTATGGTGGTCAACACAACCCCACCATTTATTGTTTTATATATATATATATATATATATATATATATATAATATATATATATATATATATATATATATATATATATATATATATATATATACAGGGTGTCCCAAAAGCTTTCGCATAATTTGTGATGTCCATTTCAGAGTGACTGCATGGTCAAGAGAAATGAAACTTAATAGGCTTAATTTTGAACATAAGTTTTATTCTATAGATTTCCAACGAAAAATTGTGTGAGATGATAATTTTATAATGTTTCAAAGTTATCACGATTCTTTGAGATGGCGCAGAACACAATTCACTTTTGGTGAGTCCTTTTCGTGTTCACATGTGTCACTTTGCCATTCCTGTGGAATGTGGCCTTGTCGCTGAAAACGAAACGGTTTTCAAAGTCATCTTTAAGTTTCTCTTGCATATCTTCACAGAACGTTTTACGCTTTTGCTTGTCAAACAGTTTTAAAGTCTGCAGTTGCTGAATCTTGTAGGGGGTTAGTCACAAGCGTCTTCTTATGACACGCCAAACATTTGACTTGGGGATCCAGGTTTCCAGACTTGCTCTTCGCACAGATTTCTTTGGACTCCGACTAAGCGTTCACCATCTCTCTCTGAAACTGCTGGCCGTTCAGATCCTTTTTTCCGACTCAAACAGCCTTTCTTTTGAAACTACTTATGCCACATCCAAATCTGCTTCTCTGTTGGGACTTGTTTATGAAATCTTCTAACAAATACACGCCACACATCCATATTTGACTGATTTTGGGCGTACTTCAATACATAAAACGCCAGTTCTGTTGCAGTAAACGGCATGTCTAATCCTGAAAATAAAAACATAAGAAAGATCATATTCTAAACATGTATTGAATTCTAAACACTGCTAAAATTTGAGACAATTTGAAGGAAAATTATTCACGTTATTAGGTAATGAAATGATATCAAAGTTTTTGGTACACCCTGTATAGAGAACAAATAGTGAGGGATTATCAATCCGTGCAAAATACTTCATAAGCTCTCTGTTGGCATACTAGGCTGACGATATCACTTAGATTAGTGAAAAACTCCAAGTAATCTTTTGGTAGGGTCCCAAGTTATGGTTTATCATATTTGGGATGAAGGGAAATATGAAGGATGTAGTCAGCAAACTATGAAACATGTCAGGATAATAGCTTTCATTTTTTTCTGCGCGAAGAAAATAAAATTCGCTAATTTTCCAGGGAGAAGATATTGTAAATTGTAGCCTAACTTCCTTAAATTTACCTTAGCTGTTTCATCTTTTATCTTTTATTTGTTTCAGTCATTAAACTGCAGTCATGCTGGAGCACAGCCTTGAACAATTTTGGTCGAATAAATCGGCCCCACATACACACACATCTGTGTGTATGTGTGTGTGTGCATGCGTACATGTGTGCATATATATGTATATATGTAAGTATGGATGGATGGATGCGTGCATGTATATATGTATGTATGTATGCATGCATGAATACATGTATGTATCTGTTTATCTATTCACATACGTGCATACATACGAACATGCATACATACACACACACATATATGTGACTGTATTGTCTGAGGGGAGTCATTCTTTTAATGCCTTATTAATTAACACACTCACTGTTTCAGTTTCCTCTCGTTTATTATTTTTCTCTCTTAAAATTTTCGTTGCTTCTTGCAACCTCTTCAATAGCTGTTG
>NC_042998.1:106881147-106896147 GCF_006345805.1 Octopus sinensis | reverse complement strand
GGCACAAGGCCAGCGATTCCGAAGGATAGGTAAGTCGATTATATGTGTTCAACCACTCCTTAATTTATCGATCCTGAAAGGATGGATGGCAAAAATCAAACTCGGCGGAATTTGAACACGAACGTGAAGACAGCCGAAATGCCACTGGGCATTTTGCCCGGTATACTAACGATTGCTGCAGTTCGTCGCCTTGCAAACACTAGTAATAATAATAACAACGATGATGATGATGATAACCACCGCAATGATGGAGTAGAAAGAGGATTAAATATGTATTCCTGAGGTGAAAACGTTAATTTGGAGAGAAGAAATAAAAGAACTTACTGCCAATGAAATCTGCCAATAAAATTCCAAGGTAAGAAGTAAAAAGATGTAATGGAGATAATGATAAAAGTAGTAAAATTGCCGTGGACGATTGTTGTTACACGTGCATTCCACGGAGTCGATTAAACTGGATTGGCAGAGAATAGACGCATACATCAAGATATATATCAGTAACCTACAACCCCAAGTCGAGCAGAGGAAAGAGGGGAATAAATGAAAAACCAAGAAGGTAATACGTAAAAGAAAAATGAAATGAAAAAGGGAAAACAATACACTGGCTCCGTTGGAGCGAGTAAACTAATAAAATAAAATAAAATTTTACTATGATTAAGTATTAAGTAAACAAGCAGCTCGTTCGTTCGCTAATCAGTAAGTTAGTATCAAAAGGTAGAGAGTTAATAATGTGACTACTTGACTGGCAGAAAGGAAGAAAATCCAGGAATTATAAGAGGCTAGTTTAACGAGCTGTAGTGCAAGAAAATTGTAAACGTTCAATATAAGTTCATGATGTACACCGAACAGCCAAGTAAGGAGGAAGGATTATCTCCCCTGGTATTACAAAATGCTTTTGAATTATGACAAAGGAAATACTACATAGCGATACGATTATGCTGTGGATGATGATGGAATGTCAGTTTAATAGAGTTGAAAGAGGCGTGAAAGGAAATGAAAAGGAAGGGTAAATTATCAGTGTAATTTTAGGGCAGATGGGAGAACGATACTGGATGGGACTAGGATGTCATGATCCTGTGTTTTCAAAATCTTCGTTTCATAGAAACAGCACAAATCTGGTGTGAAATATAGTGAAGCGCAGATGACATATGTGGGGAAGTTAAGGAAAGGTAAAAGATACTAAAGAATTTGTGTTATTGGAAGTGATAGATCATTAGTATGTACAGAATGGGGAGTACTGGAATCATATCAGAGCTTTTGTAGCACATAGAATAAATAATGTATGTGTGTGTATGTGTGTGTGTGTGTGTCTGAGAGAGAGAGAGAGAGAGAGAGAGAGAGAGAGAGAGAGAGAGAGAGAACCCTGTCGATGTATGCTGCAAGGGTGCAGTGTGGCCAAAAGAGAAAAAAACTTGAGATGTGTTGCATTTGGCATAAATTATATTTGCAATACTTTATCGTACACGATGCCATGTAACTCTATGCCACTGGTTTCCAAACTTATTGTCATGGAACTTTTATCGATTTTCTAAAAAATCGTAAAACCCACACATATATTTTACGGACAAACGCGCAAGGCCCGCGGCGAGATGAGCATAAAGAATGTATATAATAATTCATCCCGACTAATAGATCAGTATGAAATAGCAGCCATAAAACCTTATTAGCACTCGAGATGAATATACTAAAATGGGCTTACGAAACTTGTTCGTAATAAAAAATATTAAGAGTGACAACACAAAAGACTTTTTTACAAAGCAGATTTGCCCTGGAAGTATTTTACCTGAATGTAAGAAATTCCTCTCTTTTCTCTTTTCTCTGCGGCTAGACAGTTAATGATTTCGGAGGAAAATAAAATAAAATATATTTCCTCCTTTTTAAGAAACTTTGTAGAATGCCGAATTTAGCTTCATTTATGTCTCGATTTAAACCTTGCTGACGATTCGAAAGTCACGGCTACGAACGACTAAAAACTTTAGAAACTTTATTTCATGTTACATAAAAGTTAAAAATTAAAAATCAAATATGCATGCTCCTCAACTTAACTTAGTTAATCTAAAAAGATCCTCTTCCGTTTAATGGTAAATCACCACCAAAAGCAAACCACGTATTTAAATAAAATAAAAATTGTTTTAGAGAATGAGAATGTATTCATAGGCACAGGCATAGCTTTGTGGCCAAGAAGCTAGCTTTGCAACTACATGGTTTCAGGTTCAGTCCCACTGTGAGGCATATGTGTGTCTTTATGTCTGTCTTTGCCCCATTACCTCGCTTGATAACTGGCGATGGTTTGTTTACATTGCCTTAACATAACGGTTCGTCAAATGAAACCGACAGAATAAGTACCAGACTTCAAAAATAAGTACTGGGATCAATTTTTCGACTCAAATCCTTCAAGTCGGAGCTTAGAATGGCTGCAGTCCAATGGCTGGAACAAGTTTAGTATTTTCAAAATGGAGAATACTCTTATTAAATTTTATTACAAGATACCTTATCTCGCAGTAGTTTTTCACGGTGTTGTGAAAGTTCACAGAACCCACTTTGGGAAACATGACGGCATACAGTTGCTGTTGGGCCAAATCGGTGGCACTGTAGTCTTTCTGACAAGGATCTCTGGTTCGTCTTACGTCGTATGTGTATGTGACCAAATCACTCAATGTTCACTGGGATAATCCACTAGAAGTGATCTATAAACTTTTACAATTACAATCCATTTTTGGCAAATCAATAATTTTCAGTAACCCTTTCATTTCAAATATATTCCAAAGGGATGCATTTAACATTTAGTATTTCTTTGGGGAAAGTAGTCTTCAGTATTGTTTACAGTAAATATTGTGCTGTAAGCCTTTTGTGACTATTAACTTTACGTTTTATTGTCTCTTAAAATTATACCTAAACCCAATTCGAGTAGCGATCCTTGGTTCGAAAATCGCTATTCTAGTCTTCAATAGTTATCAAGTACCGTAATTTAATACTATATACTTTGGAATCATTGATGTGTTTCTTCGATTTACAATGCTTAGACAAATCCTATTATGAAAAGTGTCTAAGAGGACCTTTTCTGAAGTTGATATAACTTAGTACCAATTATTGAATGCTTGTGTTAAAGAAAAGACAAACATATTTTTCTATGACGTTTACACTAAGTAAATAAATATTAATTTCTTTGTGTTCTGTTACACACACTATTTCATATTGTAATGTTGCCAAGGCTCCCCTAATTTTAATGTCTATCCTTCTAATCAGCTCTACCTGTCAGTTTGTGTCCATTAAAAAAGTTATCTTAAGCACTTGAGATAATTGAATGCAATTTACATGAAATGGTGTGTGAAATAAACATTTCCGTTAATTATTAACTGTTGTTTCATCCTCTTCGTTTACTTAATTTAAACTGTTTCAATCAGCTTGTCTTCATCAACATTACATTGCACAGAAATCATAATGTTTTACTTTTTAAACACAAAAAACTGTTACACACATACATTAATATATATATGCACACACACGGATGCACTCTAACAAATGTACAAATACAATACAATATTGCACACACACACACACGCACGCACACACACAAACACATACACACATGCACACGCAAAGACAGACGTGTTCACACATAGTTTATACAGACTCTCTTCTTACTCCCTCTTCCTTTTTCTTTTCTTATTTCCTTTTCTTCGGTGTCTTTTTTTATTTACCTTTCTTCTTTTCTCTTTTTTCTTCTTTTTTATCCTTTATCATATTTTCTCTCTATCACCATATCCAATGTCAGGAAAATTATAAATGTAGATATGCAAATTCCATCATGTTTTGGTTGTAACTTGCATGAAGATTACCACACGCGAAACTCAGAGCAACAAGAAACTAACTCGACCAATATATAATATATTATACACACACACAACACACACACACACACACATATATATATATATATATACAGTGGGGGGAAATAAATATTCGTACACGTCAAAATTATTTATTTATTTTCTAATGAACATAAATGGGATATACCAATACTATATATAACACAAGAGAGCTAGGGAGAAGGGGAGATAATAAACTAGTGGTGATTCCAAAACGAAGGTCCGCGTGCGTGTGTATAGATGGCTGGTGACCTTGACGTGTGCGTGTGTGTATGTGTAGGTGTGAAAATGTGGGTTTGGGAAGTGGTCAGTGCTGGTGTGTGCGTGGTAGCATGTTGTGATGTGATCTGATGTGATGGTGGTGTATGGTGTAGTGGTGTGTGGTGTGGTGTGATGGTGTTGGGAGGTGGGGGAGGCGAGAGTGGGGAAGGCAAGAGTGGGGTGTGGGTTAGGCTGATGGTGGGGGTAGAGGTGGGATATGTGGGAGTGGATGTAAGGGATGGAGTGGGGTGGGATGGAGAAGGATAGGGAAGGTGGGGTGGGGTGGTCTTACGAGGGAGGGATGACGATGAAGGGGGAAGGAGAAGGCAGGTTCGTAACAATATATATATATATATATATATATATATATATATATATATATATATATATATAATTCATAAATGAGGGCAAAGGAAAAGAATTCTAATGCCAAATATGCCGAAAAATTGGACATATTGTCCATTAACCATATAATTTTTTCACAATTAGCGTGCGTATTGTGAAAAAATTATATGGTTAATGGACAATATGTCCAACTTTCCGGCATATTTGGCATTAGAATTTTTTTCCTTTGCCCTCATTTATGAATTGTTTATAAATTTAACCGTTAAAGGTATTTCTTAATATGCTGGCCATTGATAAAATTTTTTTCGAGAAAATATTTGTTTTCGAAAGGAATTTTATCCTCACATTTGATATAAATTTAAGCGTTCACTTCCGAACTAACTAACTCACTCTGTGAGAGCTTCAGTTCAAATCGCACGTGCCTCGAATGGACTGGAGTATTTCTATTTTGGATGTATTTGGGGTACTTAGTTGTGCCCGTGACTTAGTATTTGCTTCTTCCATGGGTATGAGTAAGTATCTCATTTATTTCTTTTGCCACATGTATCACTGATGAAGAGAGGGCTCTTAGTAGCTAACTCTGAAATCGGTCCGATATGGTAATAATGGAATTTTTAGAAATTTCTGTCGACCTTTTTTCGAGTAGCGTGCGTATTGTGAAAAAATTATATGGTTAATGGACAATATGTCAAATTTTTCGGCATATTTGGCATTAGAACTTTTTTCCTTTGCCCTCATTTTTCGAGAAAATATTTTTTTTTAAAGGAATTTTATCCTCACATTTGATATATATATATATATAATATATATATATATATAATATATATATATATGTATGTATGTATGTATATATGTATGTATGTATATATGTATGTATGTATATATGTATGTATGTATATATGTATGTATGTATATATGTATGTATGTATGTATCTATCTATCTATCTGTATTTGCATACACACATACGGTAAGTTACATCCGCATAGTTTCATTTCTCATCAAATTATGTTATATAGATAACCATAGCTAGACATACAATAGATAACGGGGGTGGATAATTCAGTAGCCAGTCATTTGAAATTGAACAAACTTTTATTTTTTCGGCACCACATCAAAAGTGAGAATCTAAACAACAACTTCAGCCCGTTTGGACAATGATCAGTTCAATAGGAGACCTGCAGTGCTAAGCGGGTACATAAATCTATATTCTCGAGTAAAGTGAGCAATATGTTTGGTGTCCTATCCGATTTTCAACCGGATTTACTATTATTTTATCTTTGTACTGTACTTATAATATCGGTCTCTTTTAATATCAAAATATTTTGATGATACAGAATTGCATAGGAACATAAAACCTTTAAATGTAATAGCAAATACATTTTATATATTGTTTATATGAATTATAAAGGCTACAACCTCAAGTGATCAAATATTCTAAACTGCAAAAATTTAAAGAAGACTTAGATTAAAGAGTTTTAAAAATTGTGGCAAGTGCTTTAAAAAACTGTGATGGATATACAAATATTAACGTCGTAAACATTTGAAAGTAACTCGCTAGCAGTTGCAAAAATGAATATATCTAAATTTTACCTTCTTACTTTTCTACAGTGACCTTTTTTTTTTCAAAAGTATTTTACATCAAGTCTGAGGATATCTTTCGCAAGGGATAATGTAATCCAAATTCGAACTAGTTTTTTGCCTTTCTCATAATCTGTAGTCACTGGAACTTTGCACATGCATCTTCGCCCTCACATGCTGTAATCTAATCGATTACTTGAAAGACGCTTCTTTTGAGATGCTGGCCTCTGGCATCGCTCCATGAAAGTATTCTCTGCAGAAAGATTTTATTGAAATGTGGTCACACTGGCACTATCAATGCAAGATCCATTGGAGACAAAATGGATTACAACCTCTTTCAGTCGTGGTAGTATATAATATGATATGAAGTGCTAGTAACAACTGGACATTTTTCCGTGAGATGCGGAACATCGTTTTTCGTTTTAAAACTGTGTCACTTATTCTTAAACCTGAAATCTGATGTGTTGAATAAATCAGAAAAATTATAAAAGAGAGTTATTGTTTAATTTGTTAATTCTCTTAAACTTGAAGTAATGCTGTTGAGGAAGATCGTATTAGTTTCTTCTCCTGTTGGAAATGAGATCCGGATTTCTACTTCCGAATTTGCAGTGATTACTTGGTGGAATATGAAAATCTTATTACAACATCCGTGTCTCTATCTTAAATAATCTGAAGAGAAGAATTTTGGAGCGTATGAAAAAGGTGAACCAAAATATAAGTATCAACATCCTGATGATTTCGTTTTCCTCATTGGAACAAGGCCAAGAATTTGCAAGGGGTGGAGTAGTCGATCACACCGATTCCAGTGCTCAACTGATACTTATTTTATCGACTCCGAAAAGATGAAAGGCAAAGTCTACCTTGGCGGAAGCCGGAAGAAATGTCGTCAAGCAATTTGTCTGGCGAACTCACGATACTACCAGCTCGCCGTCTTTTCTCCATCAATAGTTACGACTAATAATAAGTATCTAGTATCATTAGTTTCTCATTTCCAGTCAGATTGTTGTTTGAACTAGTTTCCAACAAATATGGCATGATTCAGTTGTTGAGACCACCCTCAGAAGAGTGTTGGTGGGCATGAAGAAAATTCCCCCAGATTTACACCACAGGTATCCAGTGCAACGAATACTCGTACACACATGCTAGTCACTTGTAGCACTCTAATTTTTTTCGTGAGATTTCGATGAGATTTCTGTTCTGTTTATGGTAAAGCATCAGATTGCTTCTTTGTCTTTCATCATTTTTCTATATTGCGGATTTTTAAAAAGGGTCTCATTTGTGCCAAGTACTTCTTTTTAGAAGTTATATTGTTCTTGTTCCCTGAATACTAAATCACGGTCAGAGGCTATACCAGATTCACCATGACATTCTTTATTATATCCTAGTATCACCGTGTTTGCTCTGGTTACTTCGAAAGGGATACTTTACACTCAGAAGAATGCCAGTCCCTCTACCAACACTCTTCACTTTCATTTAAAACCATTTTAAATTTCATTAAATGCTGACAGCATCGAGTTTTGTCCAGCTTTAGTGATGGAATTTAGAGCCCTCCTCATTCCTGCACTAGTAACTCTAGCTTTAGTCAGAGCTTTGCAGAATGAACGCCTCACAAAATCTTGGTTTCTATTGCTTTCCATTGTGCCCGCCAGCCCCGATTTCTGCTCCAGATATTGAGCACGCTCATTGATATAAAGACTATATTATACAGAAATACATATATGCACACGCGAAAACGACATGCATACGAGCGCACACACACAATATATACATACAGACATGCACACGTATGTATGTGTGCACCTGCGTATGTGTGTGCGCCCCTGTACGTGTGTCGGGAGGAAAAACGAGAGACAAAAGAGAAACACAAACTGACTTACAACGAAATCTTTCAATAGGCACACACTGACCCAGGCATGCGGGTAGGGAAGCACATTTTTAGTTCACTTCTACCCCTATACCTACTTGACTAATACAAGTCTAAATCAGATCTTTCAACTATTAAAAAAGGATTCACTCAGACACTCACACACATGTCGCGTGATCAAAGGTCTGACACTCACACAATACTCGTTATCAAAGGTCTGCAAGATCACAACTGACCTGGTGCTAAATAACATAACCTAACGTAACAGATACACTGGGAATTTTCCAAATACTCCAGTATTCAATAGTTTGGGAAGATAACTATACATATATAGATACACACAGAGACATACCCATACACGCACACGTACGCACGCATTCAATACACACTTAACTCTCCTGAAGCCATTGTACAGGATCACTGAAACGCACAATAACTTATAAAACAAAAGGAATTGAAGTCGTAAATTAGAAAGTGAAACACAACAACAAATCAAAATATGTCTACGCCAAGTGTGGGACACTAACATCTACGTTGCAAGAGGGAAAAGAGATGGCACTGTAGAGATAGGAGGCAAAGAAGCACTCCACTTTGAACTTAAAAAATGAAGACCTCTTTCTGCTACCCATATATTTGGGTTGTAGAATGGCAAAAATAAAATTTGGAGACGTACCACCAGAAATAGACATCTACTGGTTGGTGGCAGCTGCTTTCCTGAACATAGAGGATAAAAGAAACATCCTACAGGTATGAAAACTGCAAAAACGAAACTGGATGGGGCAAGCTTAGAGTTGTGGGTGCAAATGGATAATGAAAATTTAGAAGCAATTCCGGACATCATAAATTTACCAGACGGCACCAACCTCCACGTGTTCGTTGAAGGTAGAAAGCCGAGGTGTCACTTGAGTGGAGACACAGATCATCTAAAGGCTTTCTGCCCACAACAAAAGAGAGAAGGGAACCCTCAACTTTTGTAGACACCACCAACACCACCAATAACAACAACAGCAGCAGCAGCAGCACTGGCAGAGGTCAGTGACCATTACAGTTGCAAAAACAACAGTAACGGTAGCAGAAACATCATTACAGCAGCACCGACAGTAACAAGAATAAGAACAAGAACAACAGAGAAATCAACAGCAGCAAATAGAACAGAGAACTCACCAACATTTAGGGCTTCCACATACCAGACAGCAGCAAAAGCAACAGCATCAGAATCCCTCCCCACTTCCACCCAAACAAGAACTTTATTATCAACAGAACAATAGCAGAAATCTCCGCAAGACATGCCCCTTCCGCAAGACATGCCCCTTCCGCAAGACATGCCCCTTCCGCAAGACATGCCCCTTCCGCAAGACATGCCCCTTCCGCAAGACGTGCCCGCAAGACATGACCCATGTTTGACACATGTCAAACATGTCCTGTAGTGAGGTGTACGACAAAGAGCCTAAATGGTAAAAAATCGGCCGGTCTAACAAAAGAAAAATAAATGAAACACGTCGACATCAACGCAAAAACTGTCAAGTATGATCAGAGGCGAGAGGCACTTTTAAGAGCAAGTACACAAATACTACACCCAATAGTAGCCACACCAGTACAATCAACAACAGCATCATTCCCATCACTATCATCACTACCGTCGCTACCATCGCTATCACAGACACCATCATCGCAAGCACAACCCAATTCACACATAAAACTCTCAGATCGCATATCCCAACACCAGTATTTTCGAGTCTGGCGTATGCTACTCGAATGCAAGCGAATGAGTGCGGATTCTCAGCGGCACTTTGCCGAAATGTACGGAGCACGTGGTCGGGGAAGTGGGGTGGTAGAATTCCCCTCCTATCTCAGCAGTATACCGCGCCTTTCGACCAGGGATGCAGAATCCTGCGAAATGTCAATAACAGCCAAAGACATACGGAACGCAATGATGAGTAGCTCAACGGAGAAGTCTCTGGAACTGAATGGTCTGCCCTTCAAGCTTTACCTTCATATGCCAGACTTGTTCGGTGATCTCTTGGCAGTTGTCTACTGCAACTGGCAGCAGAACAGAAGACTACTCGTTGCTGTGAGCCGTGGCGTGGTGGTACTGATGGGAAAGGACCCGAACAAGGGGGACTAAATAGACAATTTTAGGTCCATAACTCTAGTAAACGTAGATTATAAGATTTTGCCAAGGAGTTAGCCAGGAGGTTGGGGCTTGTCGATAAGCTGGTTGTTGACGCGCAGAAATGCGCTATCTGGAACAGATCTACCC
The DNA here is from genome assembly GCF_006345805.1 of Octopus sinensis. NCBI lineage: Eukaryota > Metazoa > Mollusca > Cephalopoda > Octopoda > Octopodidae > Octopus > Octopus sinensis. Next base: position 106,885,972 of record NC_042998.1, on the reverse strand, counting down.
ATGACAACCTCCACCTCGCGCGTTACATCATAGAGAAGTTAGGGAAAGAACCTGGCAAGAGTGTTGCACTGATCAATTTGTATCAATCAAAAGCTTTTGATATGGTCCACCACCAATACTTGGAGGCTGCCTTGCAGCAGCAGGTTTCGGTTCCATTTTCAGAGGCTGGATCGCTGCAATTTACAGCGACGTCTGTTAGGTGGTTAAAGTAAATGGCCACCTATTGGAATCATTTAGCATCACACGTTTGGTTCATCAAGGATACCCACTCTCGTCCCTTCTGTACGTGCTGGTTCTCGAGCCATTACTAAGGAGGATGGATATTTCGAGGGGCATCTCGCGTGAACGAGGATGCGAAAGGTTCGTGTCAGCTAATGTGGACGACGTCACCGTAATAGTGTCGGACTTCTCGGAATCGAAGTGGTCGACACTATCTTAAGGGAGTACGAAATGTGATAGGAGGAAAGATTAATCAGAAGTCGGTGGGCCTGTAGCTTGGTATCTGGAGGAGTTCCATGTCGTCCGACAACGTCATAGGGTGCTCGACGGATGGACCGGTTAAATTACTCGGTCTGGTTTAGTCCGGACCTCCAGGTGGACATGAACCAAGGAAACTGACCAGCAGGGTGGCCAGTCTTACCCAAAAATTGGCAGAGAGGAAGCTGTACTTGAAGGGTCGGGAGGATGTGGAGAATGCGTACATCACTTCTGCCTTCTACAACTGCCTGACCGCAGTCCCTTGCCCTGCTTCGAAGCCGATCAAGCTGAAGCGCTTACTCTTCTATCTTCGGTGGAATTGACGTTCCGCTCGTCAGAAGGTTCATCTGCTGTCAGTAGCCGCTGAGTAGAGGACTGGGAATGCTGAGGTTATGCCCAGTGATGCCTCAGACATGCTCTGAGGCTGCGACATCTCTAGCATTTCCTTAACGGTGAGCAGTTGTGGTGCTGTTTGTCAGACAAGATTTTCCGCAGCTCGTCTCATTGACGGAGCTACAGTCCTGGATCAAGCCTACACTAAAAAACGGCGCTTGGTCGCTAGAGTGTCGGTAGGCGCTCACATCCTTCTGCCAGTTGAGCAGTGCGGTCAGTGGAAGTTCCACATTGGAGTTCTATAGGGGATTAGTGGCTGGCAAGATCGACGATGACCTCGGGGAAACTCTGGGCGTCTGGAGGGAACAATTAGCTGGTCTTTTCCGGAGGAATTTTGGGCCGGGGACTGTGGATAATTTCCAGAAATCTCTGGCCTAGCAATGCTACCGAAGAGCTCTACTGGTTCGCGACAAACTCTATGGGCACAGAAATGCTATCAGGCGAACCTGAGATGTGCTCACGGCAACGAAACTGTCCTGCATGCACGTGTGCATGTCTGGGCATTGCTGACTTGTGGAGCTCTGTCGAACAGCTGTTGACGCGTGTAGGACGGATCCAGTTATCAGCCGAATCCATCGTGAAGATCGCCCCGTTTACTTCTTTTGACTGGGAAGAGAAAGAAGTTTTCCTTTGTCTGGTGGCTATGGCGAAAGCTGTACTGTAGTGGACGAGGTTGAAAGGGCTGAAGACAGACACTTTCTTCTTCGGCCAAACCCTCATTGACTTCAAGTTCCATTTTAAAAAGAAAGTGAGGGTGGAGAGGGAAGTCCCCCCCCCCAGTATTTTTGTTAAAAGGTGGGTGAGCGAGGCAAGGATGGCTCGCATGAATGTATCTACTCTGAATATGAGCTTGTAAATCAGAGGAGTTGAGAAGGAGAGAGGCATCTGCTGAGGTGCCGCTGGTCGTTGGATGTCTCTGGGTGGAACTACACCCTTTTGATCTAATTTCTAGTCTCCTAATTCCCTCGATTGTAATCCCAAGTATTACTCTGTTTGGGGAGCAGTTGAGAAAGACACATACCGCTCTGTGTGTAACACCAAGAACGAGCTGATGGAAGTGTTCGAATATCTTTCCAAAGACACATTGAGGAAGGCATGCGCCAGACTCTGAGGGCATCATGGGGACAAGGTGGAAGCTGAGGGCGAGTACTTGAGTAAACCGTTATCTCCCAGCCATAACTGGTTGATGTTTTTTTTGTTATCTTAGGATACTTCTAATTTTGGATTGAACATCTTGTGTATGTGTACACACACACACACACACACACACACACACACACACACACGCACGCACGCACGCACACACACACACACACACACGCACACACACACAACACACACACACACACACACACACACACACGTATAAAAGACACTGTTTTAAGGACACGAACGTACATCTTTATTTAGATTTTAGATTTGTAACTTGCATTATTCCTTCTTCTGATGTAAATTTCGCGGCGGAATTTGAGCTCAGACTGAAGGACGCGAAATGCCGCTAATTATTTTGCCCGGCATGCTAATGATTCTGCTAGCTCACCGTCTTGAATGACCAAATAATAATTCTTTCTACTGTAGGCACAAGGCCTGAAATTTTCGGCGAGGTGGGTTGTCGATTACATCGATCCCAGTACTTAAGTGGTACTTAATTTATCGATCTCGAAGATGAAAGGCAAAGTTGACCTCGGCGGAATTTAAACTCAGAACGTAGCGACGGACGAAATGTGTGCTAACGATTCTCTTATAATAATAATAATAATAATAATAATAATAATAATAATAATAATAATAATAATCCTTTCTACCATCGGCACAAGGTCTGAAACTTGTGGGGAGGGAGCTGCTCGACTGCTACTTATTTTATCGACCCCGAAAGGATGAAAGGCAAAGTCGACCTCAGTGGAATTTTAACTCAGAATTTTAAGACAGACGAAATACCGCTAAGCAGTTCGCCCGGCATGCTAACGTTTCTGTTATAATAATAATAATAATAATAATAATAATAATATAATATAATAATAATAATTTCTATAACAAGAAGCACATTTCGGGAGAGAGTGTAGTTGACAGATTTTTTTATGCGAATGGTATTTTATCCACTTCGCGACGTTGGAAAAAAAAAAGGCAAAGATTCTCAACCGGACTTGAACTGAGAACATGAAGGTACACACATTTGTTCATCACTCTACCACTTTTCCCACTTATCATCCCGCTTAACCGATTTTTCTACTCATCTACTCTACGGCAGTGAATACTCTTTAATGCAATATAGTCAAAGCATCAACATGTGATAAATCCGATTAAAAGTTTCAGTAGAATTCTATGATTTAAATATTAACAAATACAGAGAAAGGTTCAATAAACGTTTATATTCGGTTAAATGAATTTCAAGAATTAAAGAAGCAACACTCCTAGTTTTGAAAAGAAAAGCTAAAAATCCAGAGTTATCGTACTTGTTTATCATGTTACCTCCCTTTGATCATTATCGCGACTACAGCTTTCACTTTTATAATATTTAGTAAATAATAGAGTTGTTTAAATTGATATTATAAGAAAATTTTCTACTGTAGAAAAGATACAAGCTTTTAATTTTAAATGTTTAATTGAAAGAAAATATTTTTTAAAAGTGCATATAAACTATTTAAAAATAAAATGAAAACAAAATTGAAAGAAAATAAAATAAAAACAAATAAGGGAGATAAATATGATTGAAAGGCGGAAAACTATATATTAAAAGAACTGATAATTGTTTAATTCTCAGTAAGGAAATTCAGTAACCTTACATGGAAATATACAAAGCGGTTTTCGGTTGAAGGTACGTGCGTGCGCGCATACTTGCATGCATGTATGTATGTATGTATGTATGTATGTATGTATGTATGTATGTATGTACACACGCACACACACATATACACACACACATACATACACACACACACTGACGCACACACACACACACACACACACACACACGCACACATATACACATGCATACGACGAGCTTCTTTCAGTTTCCGTCTATCAAATTTACTCACAAGGCTTTGGTTAACTATAGCAGAAGACACTTGCTCAAGGTGCCATGCAGTACGACTGAACCTAGACCCATGTGGTTAGAAAGCAAACTTCTTACCACACAGCCACGCCTGCGCTTGTAAGCCACACCTGCGCCTGTAAGCCATGCCTGCGCCTGTAAGCCATGCCTGCGCCTGTAAGCCACGCCTGCATGTATAGACAACGCCTGCCCCTGTAAATACTCACTTTGCACTTTGAACTACTACTGTTATAATGTATTTTACTTTCATGGAAAACCATACACGCAACAGAATAATAGTCAGGTTCTACTCAAGAGATAAAATTTTTTTGTGCTTTACAGAGAGAGATCAATAATTTTTATGAAATTCTTCCGCTAAATGTTCGAGGTTAAACTTGAGCTCTTCCGTACACTGGGGTATTTGATGCTTAACTATTTTGCTCCTTTGTCGTGGTTATGAGTAAATAAACGAAGATACTTAACAGAATTTAGTTTGTATACTGTGTGTTCGGAGATTCAATACTATCCAGAAAATATTGTCATTGTGTTTCTTGTATTCGCTTAATGTTTGAAAATGTAGAGAGAAATTAGCTAGTCAAAAGAAATTTATTTTCTTTACATAAAATCCTCTAGCACTCCTTAAGCAACGAATTAAATGAAACGACTTATTAAACTATTATCTAATCGATGCTTTTTCATTTCTGACAAATTCCATTAATAAATAAATCAATGATCGGAGGGTTGGGGTGCTTTTATTGCTGTGGTTTAACCCCTAGGTCAATGCTGACTGACCAGGCTTAAAATTTAAGGCCTTCCCGTTGTGACCAAAACCGGCGTATGAGTCCGCATTATCTTGTCCTTAATTTGTATGATAGGAAGTGACATGAGGGAGATTTCGCTGCTAATTTTTTGCTGGTCGAGCGA
>NC_042998.1:106863647-106871147 GCF_006345805.1 Octopus sinensis | reverse complement strand
ATTAATTTTGCCCTCAATTGTTGAAATTATATATATATATATATATATATATATATATATATATTATATATATTATATACATGGACACAGACATAACAGAAGTAAATAGACACCTTATAATCGTTTAAATTTATTTAAATCTGAAATTATATATTCAAATTATTCATTAGTGTTATAATGTGAATATTTAATATTTAGTAGACATGCCTCTTGCATTTTTCCTTGGAAGGATCCTGTTAGGCATGTTAATGACCAGATGACGAATATTCTCTGGGGGAATTTCTTGCCAAGTTTCATGCTGTAATCTCAAAAGATCTGGCTTTAAAGATGCTTTCTTGTCCTTTTTATGAAGCTTCCTGTCCATTATGTCTCAGAGGTGTTCAATAGGGTTAATATCTGGTGATTGGCTTGGCCATGGAAGCTTTTTAATGCCATTCTCATCAAACAATTCTTGGGTCATTTTAGCCGTATGATAAGGAGCCCCATCTTCCATAAATAGTCTTCTTTAATCATTTCACCACTGGAGAAGATTAGGAGTCCTTTCTGCCACATGGACATATATTTATTTGAGTTTATGTTTCCCTCACACTCCATCAGCTCTGATTGACCACTGCTCCAAATTGCTCCCCAGACCAACACATAATAGCTGCCATGGTTCATTGTTGGCTGCAACCTTTTCACGTCAAATTCTTGATCACAGTTTCACACTGACCCACACTCGTTCACTGTCAGAAAATACAACAAATTTGAACTCATTGGAGAATATGACAGTGTCCCAAAATGCTAGTGGCCTCTCCATCATCTCACTGGTCCAATCTTTTCTCTGCTTGATATTGGCTGGTCAAAGAGGTGGCTTCCTTCTTGCTGCTCTGCCATAGTAACCAAGTTTGTGGAGATAAGTGACAGCTGTTCTGGGACTGGCATCAACGTGTTCTGTTATGTCAGAGGCCTTGCAACGAGGATTATCCTCCACACTTCTCTTAACAAAGAGGGGGGCCCTGGTCAACTTGAGCGAGGTGATGTGGACTCCTTCTCCTCTCTTGTGAATTGCACAGGCGCTCTATTAACTGTAGAAAGCAGGATCCCAAGGTTTTCTGCGATTTTACTATGTCCACCTTCATATTGACCTAGAGTATGGGCTCTTTGAAATTCAGACTGTTCCAAGGCTTCTTTTGTACATTGCATGATTAAACAGTCAGATGAAGAACCTGAAGCAAAAATGTCAATTGATAAAAAATATAAAACTTTCAAGTTAGAATAAACATAAAACGATGTTTTATGGGGTGTCTATTTACTTATGTCATATGTATGTGTGTGTGTGTGTGTGTGTGTGTTGTGTGTGTGTGTGTGTGTGTTTGTGTGTGTGTGTGTGTGTGTGTGTGTGTGTGTGTGTGTGTGTGTGTGTGTGCATACATTTATATATATGAACGAGTGTATAATTAGGGCATATATGTAGAGAGAGTGAGGGGAAGAAGCAAAAAGACAGCAGACGGACAGGCAGGTAGAGATGCTTTATAGACAAGTGTTTATCAGCGGGGAGAGAGAGAGAGAAAGAGAGAGGGGAGAAAGAGAGAGGAGAGAGCAGGAGAAAGAGAGAAAGAAAGAGAGAGGAGAGAAGGAGAGAAGGAGAGAAAGAGAGAGTGGGAGAGCATACGATAGAGGCAGAAAGACAAGCAAATAGAGAGACAGATAGAACTTTTGCGTCACGCTGATTATAAAGGAGCAAATTCTAAGATGTATAACCTCTATGGACAGTTAATCTAAAATAAGAATTCTGACTCGCTATATTATGATGTTGAATACAATAGTCATCACGTCTTCTCGTCTGCTTTAATTAAAGCACACAAAAAAAACACCCTGGAAATCACTCGTGAGAGGAATTTTAATTACTAATCAGAAACTAAGAAACTTATGAAAATAATGAATTCCTTCCTGCCTTTCTTTCTGTTCAGTCATCTATCTATCTATCTATCTATCTATCTATCTATCTATCTATCTATCTATCTATCTATCTATCTATCTATCTATCTATCTATCTATCTATCTATCTATCTATCAAACAATCTTTCACTCGCCACCATGCTTCAATTACTCGCTGCTAAATTCTTTCGCTCCTCCACCTAAACCTATTCGACCCAACTGTCTCTCTTACCCTCTATTTCTGACGTCGTCCATTCTTTCATCATCAAAATCACAATGTTTTCTCCGTAACCACTGAACTTCAAATATTCACGCACTGGCCTTTAACAAGGGCCTGAAAAACTAAGAGCTTTCTCTCCCCCATCCAATCGAATTAAATACTTGTTCCTATTTAACAACACATTTCATATTGGTATTGCTTTCTAACATTTTATTTAAAATAATCAAAAGAAAAAAGAACAGGCCGACTTACCGTTAGAACTCGCTGCTTGTAAGCTAATATGAGTCCTGTAATTCCTGGAGATACGAACTAAAATCAAAACAAAAACAAAGAAGCGAAAAGATATAATTACTTTATTGTTTTGTGTGTTTCAGGAAGAGATTTGCAATAATTTACTTGAACTAAGGCGGCGAGTTGGCAGAATCGGTTGCACACCAGGAAAAATGCTTAGCAGCATTTCGTCCCTCTTTACGTTCTGAACCTAAATGCCGTCATGGTCAACTTTGTCTTTCATCCTTTCGGAGTCAATAAAATAAGTACCAGTTGAACACTGGTGTCGATGTAATTAACTTACCCCTTCCACGGAATGGCTGGTCTTGTGCCAAAAGCTTGAAATCAATATTTTTCTTGAACGTGTGGAAAGCTGATTAGTTTCACCTACTACAAAAGGAGCGATTTGACTAACCAGTAAGAGGAGTCTGGACATTTTGAATTCAAGTTTTAATACGGATGAATCTAAAAGATAACACGAATTTTGTGCTAGTTTAAGAAATGCACTATGTCACGATTCGAGGGTGAGGAATTCTTTGAGACTGCAGGGGATTTGCTGGATGAGGTGACAGTTCAATTTTAAAAATAGGATGACAATAGCTAAAGTTGTATACCCGAAATAGTGAGCTGAAATGCATATATATTCAAATATAACCAAAAAGGTTGAATATAATATGAAAGTAATTTGCGTGCGAAATCTAAAGCCTTAATTGGCAGGAATTTATGCATCGAAAGGTAAAAATTATATCATATTGAGCTTACTTAGTGTGAAACTTACATTACCCTTAAACCATAACATTACTGAGATGCAATTGTTCCAGTGTTGTAGAATGATATTCTTTCTAGTTTTTATATCTCTGTAAGGTGACTAGCTAGCAGAATCAGTAGCACGCCGGGTAAACTGCTTCACATTTTGAGCTCAAAACTTCCGCCGAGGTCGACTTTGCCTTTCATCCTTTCGGGGGTTGATAAATTAAGTGCTAGTTAAGCACTATCAAATCAACTTAAACTCTCCACCGAAATTGCTGACCTTGTGCCAAAATTTGAAACCGATACTATGTCAGGCGGCAAGCTGGGAGAATCGTGAGTACGCCGGACAAAATGCTTTGTGGCAATTCTTCCAGCTTTCCGCTCTGTGTTCAAACTCCGCCGAGGTCGACTTTACTTTTCATTCTTTCGGTTTTGATAAAATTAGTACCAGTTGATCACTGGAATTGATGTAAACAATTTATTCCCTTCCAAAAAATTTCAGGTCTTGTGCCTATAGCAAAAAGAAAATTAATATGTCTGAGGATTTTCTTAATGTCTGGTTCTGTCAGCCTACAACTGGGCCTATTCTTGAAGTCTTCCTTGTGACTTTCAATGTTATGAACGCTTCGCATTTATCTAGGCACTCTCTACAGCAGTAGCACACTGGTATACCACGAGACGATGCTAGGTGTGCCGTAGTGTAACCTGAGTATAATTTTCCCCCTATAATTTTAGTTATATTTTTAGTTCAGGTGTGCCGCCGAATTTTGAAAAGAATATAAGCGTATCGCAAGTGATAAAAGGTTGCGGCGCACTGGACTAGAACGACAGTCTCCCTCTAATCACACTATCGACCTAAGGTAACATTGGATTAAGTAATAGTTAATGCAAATGAAAAAGGTTGCGAAGCACTGCTCTACAGTTGCATGATCCCTGGACCATGCATTTTTGCTCCCTTATGGTCTCATTTTTCTCGTGATTTCCCGTCTTCTCCGAGAATACATTGTGAATTTCAGTCAGGTCTAGAGATCCCTATAAGTAACATGATCTGAAGCACTCTGGCCCTAAGTAGGCTTCACTTTTTGCATGAAACAAATGATAGCCTGCATATTTAAGGTCGCGTCATACTCATTGGAATATGCATTAAAAAAACCCTAAAATCCGAAATGCATTTGGCGCTCTCGCGGTGAGGGACTGGATCTTCAGTCTTCGAATTAGCCATCTCCTTTCTGGTTTTGAGAGGCCTAATTTCTCAAGATTGATATTTAGGTAGTGTGTTACATATCCCATTGCCCCAATAATTACAGATATCAATCTGGACTTTTAATCGGGATAGAGTAGCTGCAGATTTCTTAATAGTTCAGCGTAGGTATTTTCTTTTTCACTAATCTTCAGGTTTATGTTAACATCCGCTAGGCAGCAAATTTCTCCAACTATACAGTTTCTCCTCTCAATCCCAAATCATTATGTCAGGTCTGTTGTGCTTACATTTTATTGAGGTTTTCACTGGGACATCCACCAGTGCTTCTTTTTATTATGAGTGGCTATGACTTCTTCCATACTGTAGGTTCTTATTTCTTTAGCAGGGTTGTATGTATGTATGTATGTATGTATGTATGTATGTATGTATGTATGTATGTATGTATGTATGTATGTATGTATGTATGTATGTACGTACGTACGTACGTATGTATGTATCAGTGTACGTATATGTCTGTACGTACACATTGCCTTAACTAACAAGAGAAAAAGTACACTGCACATATTTTGGAGAGTATAGTTATATTCATTTGAAAATTTCACCGTTTGACTTTTAATATTTATTATAAACGATATTTTCCCAAATAGTTCTATAATACGTAATTCCAGCTAATTTCCATTTGTATTTTCCAGCTAATTTAGCTCACATTCAGCCTCATATATATGATTGTCTGTCTGTTTGTGTGTGTGTGTGTGTGTGTGTGTGTTGCGCGCATGTGTGTGTGTATAATATGACTACATAAACGCACAAGCATAGACACACACATGCACACATGTATGTGTCTACTCATTTTGATTACCTAATCGAAATGAAGTAATATTTCATCATTGCCATAGAGAAAGAATTAAGAAAAAATATTAACATTACGTACTAAAAGGCCTGCTACCCAGTGGGCTCCAATTTCCGGTTCCTTTCGATAATAAGACAACTGTGCAATCAATATTGCAGATACAGCACCTTCGGAAGACAAAATAAGATAGATAGATAGATAAATAGATAGATAGATAGATAGATAGATAGATAGATAGATAGATAGATACATATACATACATACATACATACATACATACATACATACATACATACATACATACATACATATACTAGCAGAGATACCCGGCATTGCCCGCGTTACATGCAGCTGAAGAATTAGACTTTCCTGTTATATTTTCTGTAATGAACTGGAATACCTATGATTCGAATTTCATCAAAATTGCAGATGAGGGTTCTTTCCCTCTTTACACACCCTAAAAAAATTGTAATCATGACACATGTATTCCATACTACTGATTTTTATGCGCAGATTCCAAAATTCCAGTCTTATAGAACCTGTTAAAAAGATTTTGCTCCTGAAAAATGGAGGTCATGGAACTCTAAAATGTGTAAGTTAAGGCCCCTATTGGGGGTGGGAGTCTTAATGTCAACCAGAAAAGTTGAATTCTTGAGAATGTTTTTAACTTGGGTCTTATATCTATTGTTTGAATTTCTTTGAAATAGGAAATATATGTATGTTCACTGGGTTTGTAAAAGAGAGCAAAGCTACAGGAAATGATCATAATAAGCAGTCAGCTACCGTACCCAAGTCATTACCTCTCCCAATGTAGGATTCTTCACCATACAGGTGACAGGCACTGCCGTAAGATGCATTATGGATCTATAGCAATTGTTAGAGCATGACCCAACTGAAAAAAACACTAACAACTGTGTGACGTGAAGGCCAAAGAGAAATGAAAGTGTCACGTTTGGAGTTTGCCAATGATCACTATGCTGATACGTAACTGGGCAGAATAAATTTACAATCTATAAATGTTTTTGAATAACCAGTCACTCATCTGGGAAGGCCTTGAAATGAATGTTACCATCTGGGGACTATGTGTGACCCAGTGATGATAAAAAGACTCAAAGGAGGTCTGCAACCAAATAACTTTACTCAACACTTTGCAACTTAATTAGTGGAGGCAAAGATGCCTCTCATTTACTTGACAATTTATGCACCAAATTGTAGACAATTCTTGAAAAGTGACATTTTGCCCCCTTTGGAGTGACCAGCTGTGTTTGCCATTTCTAAAAGCCAAGAATCATTTAATATTGAAAGATTGACCAGCTGCAAAGATATCAACAATTTTTTCCTTCTTTCTCTCCTTCTTCTTCCTTTCTTTCTCTTTTTCTTTAACACCCTTTCAGATACAAAAACACACACACACACACATACACTCTCTCTCTCACTTTCTCCCCATTCCTCACCCTCTTGTACTATCTTATATCTTTCCCCATCCCTACACGCTCAATAATACTGTAAAAAGATACAAAATTCCTGCAAAAGTTCAATTTGACAACTTCACTAGAGTGGACGAAAGCGCTAATATATGATATATTATTTATAAAAACATATAACATACTAATAAATATCTGTAAATATAAAACCATCCACATTTCTGAGTACTTCATTTCTTCTAATATATTAAATTATATATATATATATATCTATATATATATCATAATATATGTATTATGTATGTATGTATGTATGTATGTATGTATGTATGTATGTATGTATGTATTATGTATTATGTATGATGTATGTATGCATGCATGTATATATGTGAGATAATAGTTTGACTTTAATAGTTTCAATATCAAGTTGAAACTATTACAGTGAAAGCTCCTGACAGTACAGCAGAGACATGTTTTTGTTTCACTTTTGATACGTAATACTGAAATAGTGGAGAAGATATGATATTGCTGTGGGCTCGCCCTAGACAAGAAGTTAAAAGATTTTTTGCCCATGACACTACATGGACCCTAAGTAAGGCATGTACAAAATTTGAATAAATTGGTTGTGTAGTTCTCAAGTTTTAGGAATTCACACAGAGACACAGACAAACACACATTCTCATCTTTATATATATAGATATATATATGTGTGTGTGTGTGTGTATGTGTGTGTGTGTGCGTGTGGCTTTAAAAAAAGATAAGCTACGCCAACCACCACTCATCTTTCCGACACGTAGACAAGAAGAAAACTAGTAAGCTAGCTAGTCATATCTTGGACCTGAAAGCCAAAATTACCTACCACTCC